>NW_015163619.1:748449-779302 GCF_001447785.1 Gekko japonicus | reverse complement strand
AAGAGGTAAAGAGAGACAAGGAAAGAAGAAGGAAAATAGAGGAAGGAAGGAAGGAAGAGGGGAAAGAGAGAAAGAAAAGGAGGGGAAGGAAAGGAGGGAAAGAAAGAGGGCAAAGAGATGGGGGGAGGCTCTCCCACCCCCCACTCCCCCAATCAAGCCTCCGCCCCCCCTGTGGATCCCTCACTTACCCTGCTCCAGCGCTGGCCTGGGGAGGCGGCGGGGGGCCTCTTATAGCCTCCCCTGGGCCACAGTGCCCTGGCGCTGGCCCGAGAAGGTGGTGACAGGCCTCCTCCAGCCTCCCCAGGGCCACAGCGCTCTGATGCTGGCCCAGGGAGGCGGCGGGGAGAGTCTTCTGGTCTCCCCTGGGATGCAGTGCTCCAGCACTGGCCTGGGGAGGCAACGACGGGCCTCCCTGGGCCTCCATGGGGCTGCAATGCTTTGGTGTGGGCCCTGGGAAGGAGGTGACTGGCATCCTCTGGCCTCCTCTGGGCCGCAGTGCTCTGGCGTTGGCCTGGGGAGGTGTCTCCGGGCCTCCTCTGGGCCGCAGTGCTCCGGCGCTGGCCTGGGGAGGCAGCGACGGGCCTCCTCTGGCCTCCCCGGGGCTGCAGCGCTCCGGCGCAGGCCTCAGGAAGTCGACGACAGGCCTTCTTGGGCCTCCCTGGGGCCACAATGCTCCGGTGCGGGATCCGGGAAGGCGGCGACAGGCCTCCTTGGGCCTCCCTGGGGCCGCAGCGCTCCGGCGCGGGCCCCAGAAACACAGCAACGGGCCTCCTCGGGCCTCCCTGGGGCCTCAGCGCTCCGGCGCGGGCTCCGGGAAGACAGCAACGGGCCTCCTCAGGCCTCAGTGCTCTGGCGCGGGCCCCTGGAAGGTGGCGATGGGCCACAGCGCAGGGAGATGGGGGCAGGGCTTGCTGCCACCACCATTTTGCCAGCTCCTGGGCTCCCGGAGTGGTGCTCCGGCGTGCTCCAGCCCCAAAAGACCCCTGGTTAAATTCAAGAAAATGAACTGGAGTAGGAAAAACTGAAATAAAAGCCTCTCATCTCTAAGATTTGTGAAAAGCTTAAGAACTCCCACTTGCTGGAAACAAATGAATGTGCAATTACTAAGTCACCTCAGAGTTATATTTAATTCACCTCAGATATTTCCCCCCTAATTTCACCTGACCTTTCCCTCTCTATGTTGAATAAAATATCTTGTTTATTTTTGAATGTTCTAAAGACTCTTGTGTGCCATTTTCAGAAGTTTAAGTTAAGAGGGTGATCTTGCCTCTTACCTCAATTTCCTGGGCTGAGCCAGCATCAAGATATAATAAAGTGACAGGGTGGGACAGCCATATACCTTCAGATATGAAGAAAATATATAAAGAGGCTGCTGAGTCAGAAAGGAAGAAAAAAAAGCAGAGGGAAAATCCTGCATCTGAGTGAGGGAATGAGACTAGGTTGTCATATGACTGTCACTGTTTTAAAAACAATTACAGTTCTCACCTGCACAGTGGGACACAGAGAGGCATGACTTGGCAAGCGTGTGATCTTTCCCTTCCTTCCCCAGGATCTCAAGTGAGGAGTGGGTGAGGATGTGTGCTTGTGAACAAAAATGAGGTGCATTGATGAAAGGAGCTCAGCCCAGGCCTTTCTGATGCCTTTTCACTGTTTGTTTCAGTGTTTTTCTACCACCCTTTCTGATTTCTGTACTGGAGCCCAATTGGGAGAAAATATATAACACAGTGCAGCATAGCAAGGTAAGGGGGGCAGTTTCCAAGGTCTGCCCCCCATCTACATGCCCCTCTGTTGTTGTCTGCCCACCAGCTCGTTTGCCAGCCCTCCCATGACCAGCTTCCAGCTGCACGCATACCCTTCCTCCAGCAGTGCTGTGCAGAAGGTGTGGCTGGAAGCATGAGTGGTGGGAAGGCATGTGAGCAAGGAGGTGTGTGTGTGTGGGGGAAGGGGACACAGATAGGAGGGCAGTGGTATAGGGCCCTGCCATAATCCTTGCTTCCTGGCAGCTGCTCCATCTTAGGGTATGTTGATGCCAGCCCTGGCTGTGGTTTTATTTTAAAATAGATTTTTTTGCTTTACATGTAGAAGACTCATACATGGGCAACAGCCTCAGGACAAACAAAAAGAAGTACTGGCCAATGGTCAATAGCATAGCTGGTCAATAGCATAGCTGGCTTTAAAAAGGAGTTTGATTCATGGACAATCTGTCCATCAATGGCTGTCGGCCTTAATGACTAAAAGGAACCTGAAGACACTGTAGCCATAGGGAGGCCCAGCATCAGACCAGTGGTCCATCTAATCCAGCATCCTGTTTCATACAGTGGCAAGTTAGTTAGGACAACAAAGAAAACATAGAGGCCAAGGTCTCCCCCTGATGTTGCCTCCCAGCATTGGTTTTCAGAGGTTTACTACTGCCTCTGGATGTGGAGGTTCTCTTCATTGCCCAAGAAACTGAAACTAGACGGCAATGTACTGGCATAAATAGTGCAAACGTAAGGTTTCTGATCATTTCTGAATGTCGAACTGTAGGGAGGCAGGAAGGTGCTGACCCACTGCAGTGTGGAGAGGCTGGCTCAAACAGAGGAGAGTCTGGGGACCAAGAAAGGAGGTACCAGTTGCAGCCATCATAGCTTCTTCCTGTTCTACTGCCAAAAGGTGGGTCTTGGGATCCAGTTCCTCGGCCTCGGATGTGGATGGAAGAGGGTTCAGTCTCACCAGGTCCTTCTCTTCCAGTTATGTTGCTCCCTCTTTGCCCCCTCAGAGTCTCTCTCTCTCTCTCTCTCTCAGGGTCTGGGGGCAGGAGCAGTCTTGACCAGGGCTATTTTTGGGCAGGAACGCACAGGAATGGAGTTCCGGCTGGCTTCAGAGTTGGCCACGCCCACTGCAGCCAAAACCTCTGCGTGCCTGGCTACAGAGGGAAGATCTGGAGAGCGACACCCCCCCCTGGTGACTCCGAGGCGGGTGGGCCAGGGGGCCCCCTGGAAGGATTGGGGAGGCATTTAAATGCATCCCCATGCCTTCCCCGGCCTGTCCAAGGGATGGCTGGCTTGCCTGGGCTCCCCACAGCCAGGGGGCTCCTGAGCAAGCCAAGGGAAGGCATGGGGTGTGGCCTAATAGGCTAATGAGTTTCTACTCTTGGGTGTGGCCTGTTATGGTAATGAGTTCCTGCTGGGCTTTTTCTACAAAAAAAGCCCTGGTCTTGACCATTACCTCCTTGATGTGGGGCTGAGCTCTTGCAGTCCCTATATGTTTCACTCCCCTTTCCCTGAGCCAACATGATCCCCCCAGTCTACTCTGCTTCCTCCCAACTGGGCTTCTGCACTTGCTGCTCCTTTTGGTGGGCCAGCTGTATGGCTGCTGCTTTGCTCCTTTGCCTCCTCGGGCCACTGTCTTGCCCTGGGGTATGGCCTTGATGGTCCTTGAAACCATGGAGAAGGAGCTGGCCTTTCTGCCTCCTGAGAACACACCTCCAGCAGCTCACCAAGTTGCAGAGAGGGAACGCAGGCTGGGTTGGAGCCGCTGCTTTTGGGTGTCACGTTGAGCCTCCCATTGGGGCTCCAAGCAGAGGCCTCCTTGTGATAATGGGGTGGTGGTGGTGGTGGCACCAGGGCAGGAGAGGGATGCTCCAGCCAATTCTGAACATGAAGGTAATTTGGATTTTGAGCAATTACAAATGGGCTCCCTTTGAGTCAGGTATTGACTAGTAAATTACCCTCCGCACATTCCTCACTGACTGGCTCCAGGTCACCCAGTCAGTTTCATGACAGACTGAGGATTTAAACCCAGGTCTCCTCAGACCTAATCTGACACTCCAGTCCTGCAGCAAGATGACTGTAATAATGAGAAGAGTAAAAAACCAAAAGGAGACCCGAACTGAGTGCAGCATGTGCCAGCTAGTGTGGCATAGTGGTTAGAGTGTGGGATGGGAATCTGGGAGACAAAGATTTGACTCTCCACTCTGCCATGGACACTTGCTGGGTAACTTTGGGCCAGTCAAACGCTGTCAGCCTAACCTACCTCACAGGATTGTTGTGAGGATACAACGGAGGACAACGATGTAAGTGGCTTTGGGCCCCCATTGGGGAGGAAGGCTGGGTATAGATGAAATAAATAATGTATTACCAGCCAAAACATCAGAAATATGCAAATTCTGAGGGGCACCTCCCCCCTCTACAGTGGCATAATGACTTTTTTCCTCTTGTTCTCTTCTGCACATGCTTTGGGGATGTACAAAGGAAATCACTTTGTGTTTTATTTATACACTGCAAGACAAAAATAATGTATTCCAATTCCTAAAGAAGGAACTTCTGCTCTGCAGGTGTCCATGAACGATTTTTTTCTCTTTTGTCATGAGACTCTTGAAGGGGAATTCAGCAGAATCCTGCACTTCCTCAAATGGTTCAGCACAGTTCAAAAGAGAGATGGGTGCGACTCTGTGCTGAGCAATGCCTGTGCTGAGTTTATTTGTCTTTCCTTCAGTATATTTTAAACACCTTACACAAGCAATTGTAATTCTGAAGTCCAGGGGCATCTGTTGATTTACGCTTGTTCAGGAATTGTGTATTTTGTTAGTTCACTGTGTATACAAGAAGAAGCCAATGTGACACAAAGATCTAAAGCAGGAGCTTTGCATGTATTAATCAGTTAGACAGGCTGGATAATCTGAATAAACCAAATGATTGGTCAGTAAGTTTGGACAGTTTGACCCCCCCCCAGCTGAAAAGATTGCCCTATCTCTACAGTTTCTGTTTTTACTAGTTCTTTTATTACAGTTCTCCAAAGCCCTTTTCACACAACATTCCATGGAGACTGAAATCTGTCTTTGAGGGAAAGCAGCTTTGTGGAGGTATGTTCTGCTCTGGATCCCATTGTCTTTATGAACAGTGTATAAAGGTCCTACCTAAGCACAAGTGTTGTAGGAGGTCTTTGCCGTAGGGCAACCATGGCAGCTGCCCCAGGCCCCATGCTACGAGGGCTCCCTAACGATCATGCAGCAAGCTGCCTTATTCACCAGATGCTGCCCTCTCTGCTGCCCCCACAGCTACAGAGGCAAGGATGGTCAGGGATGGAGGTTGCCTTCCCCGACCACTATGTAGCTGGTTGCTTCTCTTTCCTTGGCATCTCCCATGTAGTCATGGTAAATTCAGGGTAGCAGCTGCCACCATGAGGGACACTGCTGCCACCAGGCAGTGTTGGGGGGGGGGAACCAGCAGGAGGGTAGTCAGTGGAGCCCCCCCCCCAGCCTCCGTCTTTCACTGTTGTTGCCTCCGGAGTCACAGCTATGGAGTCACTCAGGCAGCAGTCAACAATCAGCTGTAGGACAGTCAGGGGAAACCTCCAAGTGCCCTTCCGCTGATTGCCAGCCGCTGCCCTGAAGCCATCCACTCCATTCTGAGGCCCCATCCTTGATTTTTCCCCAGTATTGCTAAGACTGTCCCAACAAGTATGCATATGCAAGGATCTCTTTGTGCAAAGGTGTGTGTGTGTGTTTGGTGAGGAAAACAGGGGTCCTGAGCTCTGTGCATGGATACACACAAGCTGGGAGTGGAGCTTGACTCCATAATGTTGCCTCCTTCTTACATATGTTCAGTAGGGTTTGAGAAATTCATGGAGATTTGGGGATGGTACTTGGAGAGGGTAGAGTTTGGGGAGGAGAGGGAGCTCAGCATGGATGTGATGCCATAGAGTCTGCCCTCTGAAGCTGCCCTTTCATCCAGGGGAATTGATCTCCATAGCCAGAGGATCAGTAATAATCCCAGGGGAACACCAGGCCATACTCTTGAGGATGGACATCCTAATGTTCATCTATGTTCTACTTCAATCAATTCTGGAAAATTGTGTGAAAAGTCCTTAACTGTATAAACACACCGCTATACTATATACATGCTTTAATGATACACAGCCAATTCGGCTCTGAACAGTGTCACACTAAGACTAAAAAAAGAAAGAAATTTATTTAATACATGTGTCTATATAATGGAAGAATTTAATGATTTTTAATCTTAATCGACTGAGAAAAGAACTTGGCAACTGCCAATGTAATATTAAAATCCACCCCTGCTAAAAGAAACCACAAATTATCCAGCTGGCCAGAACCACATTGACAGTCACTCAGAGCAAGGCACCTTATTTAAGCATCCCAATAGTTCCCCTGATGGAATAGCATTCTAGCCAGCATATAATTGTCTGTAGCGTAGAACTGTCAGGAAATCAAAACAGGCTGGAAGAGATTGTGGTAACATTAAACCTAAATATAAAGGTGAGCACACTCTGCGTGCTCTTATCATGGTATTTCTAGTATCCAATTTTTCCAGACAGCATAAGATTGAAGAGAGAGCAGCTGAAGGCCCTTGTTCTTTTAGATCATGAGGGGAGATTCCCAGAGTCCAGATACAAATTTCAACCTATTTGTTCCACGGACTTTGGTAAGAGTCTGCTAATAGCCAGTGTGGTGTAGTGGTTAAGTGCGTGGATTCTAATCTGGGAGAACTGGGTTTAATTCCCCACTCCTCCATTTGCAGCTGCTGGATGACCTTGGGCAAGCCATAGTTCTGTAAGAGCTGTTCTTGAAAGAGCAGTTCTGGAAAGAGCTCTCTCAGCCTCACCTACCTCATGGGGTGTCTGTTGTGGGGAGGGGAGAGGAGGGGAGAGGAGGGGAGAGGAGTTTGTAAACTGCTCTGAGATTCCGAGTGAAGGGCAGGGTATAAATCCAATCTCCTTCTCCTCCTCATCATCATCATGTAAGTATCCATTTGACTCTGTGGAGAATAAAAGGTTGACCCAGAATCTAAAGGTTGTGACCCAGATCGAAGCTTCGAAGGATCTGAGACCTTGTTCTGCCCTCACTGATACTCCAGTGATGCAGTTAGGAGCACCAGTAATTTTTGGGCGAAAATAATTCAGAAGGGAGTCAATCAATTCTCCACAAGCTTCAACCCACAAAGGTGCTCCATGCAGAAATCACAGTCCTACTTTGCTGTTAAATACAGTAATGGCATCTGGAATATATTGTCGTCCTTTAAAATAAAAAAAAGGATTATTGTCTTCATAGCAATTAGTGCTGTAGTTTGTGTATTTCTAATATGAGTTGTCCAAAACACATTAGATCAGAAATAAACCCCAAGACATTTAAATTGGGTAACCTGTTCAATATGATTTCCATTTACATGCCAAAGATATCTCTGTTGACGTGAGGACCTAGAGAACTGCATCACTTTGGACTTGTTATAATTTATAATCAGACCCTCAGAGGCACGATACTCTGCAAAAGCATATAGTAGTCAGCGTAGACCCACGGGGGTTCTAGAGAGTAACACAGTATCATCAGCATATAGTAAAATTGGGATGGAAGTTTGTGACAATGCAGGGGAGTGAAATTGTTAGTTATTTAATTTAAAGGCCATGTCATTAATATAAAGATTAAAGAAAATGGGAGCCAGCAAACACCCTTGTCTTACTCCCTTCTGTAAAGGAAAAGAATCTGACAAATGCTCTTCAGAGCTACAGCGAACCTGGGCAGCCAAGGATTCATAGAGTCTTTGCATTAACCACAGAAGTTTTTGATTGATCGAGGTCTTCCCTAATTTTTCCCATAGGCGCTTTCTTGGTACTGAATCAAAGGCTGTTTGTAAGTTTACAAAGGCCACATAGAGGCAACCTTTTGCAACGGCTGTATATTTCTTAGCCAGATGATATAATAACATCCAGTGGTTGATTGTTGATCACTTAATGAAGCCTTTACCTTTACCTATATAATGCAATCCTAAACTGAGTCACAATCTTCTAAGCTCAGTGACTTCAATGGACATAGAAGGATATAACTGCTTAGGATTGTACTGACAATCTCCTTTACATATGAAAACAAACAAAAAATTGGTACCAACATATAGGAATGCTGCACAGGGACAGAGTTAAATATCATTACATCAACAAATTTAAAGAGATGGTTTGTTGAGACTATTTTGGGGGGTACTGAGATTATACTGCTGGATTTGACACTAAATAACCAGGTGTTCTGCCTGACTTCATTCCTCTAATGATTTCCTCAACTTCTTCTTTTGTTATTGCTGGCCATGATGATAAGTTCTCAGGCTGTTCCGGAATAATATCCACTGGGTTACTGGAGGTATATAATGCTGAAAAACACTGTTTCCATTCTGGTGGAGGAATACAGAAGGTGATTAATTTGCCCATACAATGGAAGGAAGAGAGTTATGTCCAAAATTGTTTGGGGCTGTTATTCCTTTTGTCTGAAAAAAAATCTTGAAGCAATATTTACAAAGGCCACATAGAGGCAACCTTTTGCAACGGCTGTATATTTCTTAGCCAGATGATATAATAACATCCAGTGGTTGATTGTTGATCACTTAATGAAGCCCGCCTGTTCAGGACCAATAATATTCTCTAGGGAAATCTAATAGAGTAAACAGTGCAACAGGACAGAGGCATATATTTTCCCTAATACAGATAGTAACCTAACGAGCCTGTAGTTACTCAGATAATTTTTGTCCCCTTTCTTATGTCCCCTTTGGGGATTTGACCTGTCTGGTTAAAAATAGTAAAAATAGGTGCTAATATATCACACCACCTATCGAGGTTAGCCAAGAAAAATTCGAGTGGAGCTAAATCTGGCCCAGGTGTTCTGCCTGACTTCATTCCTCTAATGATTTCCTCAACTTCTTCTTTTGTTATTGCTGGCCATGATGATAAGTTCTCAGGCTGTTCCGGAATAATATCCACTGGGTTACTGGAGGTATATAATGCTGAAAAACACTGTTTCCATTCTGGTGGAGGAATACAGAAGGTGATTAATTTGCCCATACAATGGATGGAAGAGAGTTATGTCCAAAATTGTTTGGGATTGTTATTCCTTTTGTCTGAAAAAAAATCTTGAAGCAATAAAGGATTATGGGATTCTGTAAATCTTTGATGTTTAGTTTGAAAAATGTTTTTTTCATAATCTGGCATTTATTGTCAAACCATGGACTGTAAAATTTCTGGCTTCTTAGTGATTTACAGGTAAAGGCTGGTACCAATAGTTCTAATAGTTTGACCAGGATTAGAGAAGCATTTTCCGCGTTCTGTCTTTTTTCTGATAAGTATCTGGGCTTCAGGAGATTCAAGAATAGCAAGAACTTTGGCTTCCACATAGTGGGACCAGGGGGCTGGCTTCAGTAGATTTCCCTCTTGGTAGAGGGGCACCTCATGGACCAATGGTAAAAGTCCAGGATTTCCTTCAACTGAAAGTGAAAGCAGCAGATGATCACCTCCATGATACGTTTCAACTTGCAATTTCATATTACATAGAATTTTATTGGGGGAGACTAAAAAATAATCTATGAAGCTTGTACCTCTATTCGAAAAGAAGGTGTACCCTCCTAATTCATTAATGCCAGCCTGACCATTTAATTTATTTATTATTTATTTCCTTCAGTTTGTATCCCGCTCACCCCCTTAGGGTTCTGAGCGGCTTACATGTTTCAATTAACACAAATCCTAGTCTAGGGCCACATAGAAGGTGACAAGCCTACCAGGCACCCCTTTTTGTAGCGGATCTTCGGTGGTGTATTTTCTTGCGGGAGATAGTCCGGCGGCATCCTCTCTGGCGCTGGTCTTTTTGAAGTTGTGCTTTCCGGCTGTTGCGATTCCTTCTCCAAGCCTGGGCCACTTGCACTTTTGCACACGCTCGCTGCGGCCTCTGTCCAGACTCGGCTCCGGCCTGCTGCGACGCTCCGCCTCTGCGCTTGTTGGTCTGGCCTCCTTTGCTCGCTTTTTGCCTCGCCATCTGCCGCCATACTTTTCCACTGCCGCCGCTCATCGTTCACTGCTGCCGCCGCTACACAAGGGACGGGTGCCCCCCCGCTCTAATAGCAGGTACCCATTTGTCTATTCGCCCTTTAACGGTCTTTCAAGCCGCTGGGTGGGCGGGAGCTGGGACATAGGGCCGAGAGCTCACCCCGGCCACGGAGGGGCTCGAACAGCCGGAGCTGTTCGGCCAGATGTTAATGCAGGCTTCACTTACCGCCTGCACCACCGCATAATATTATCATGTTAGTTTTAATTTAAAAATCAAGGAGTTTCAGGCCTGTACAGTTAACTTTTCCATCCTCAGATCTTCTTTCATAAAAATACTCCAAATCATTCAGTTCACTTTCAGTAAATCTTGCCAAGGCCAGCCATAGTCCCTCATTTTTTCTAATATGTGCATTAAAATCACCTGCCATCAGAATTTTTGCCCTGTGGTAGAGGTTAATTAAACTATCGATCAAATTCTCTAGACAAGACCAAACCTGGTTTAGAAGTATTTTATTTAAAATGAGAGGGATATAAACTGTCACCAGAACAAAGGAGTATACATTAAACTCTAAATAAATGGCTAGTATTGAAGAAGAGGATTCAAGAAACTCTACTCTGTCATATTGCAGAGCAATATGTATACATAACAATTGTACAGGAAAAGTGTGAGTCAGAGTACTGGGCCTACCATCCTAAATGCTCCTGTCCTATTGCTATGCCTGAATGTTGACACAGAGCCTATGTATGTATAAGCTGTACGTGTGTAACTCTATCCTTATCATTGTGACTGAATGCTCCCAGTCATGAGGATGGAGCCTGTGCACAGACAGAGAAATCCCGCATGCAGTGAATGTGAATGGGCAGGACCAGCTGAGTTACTCCATTCCAAGTCCACTGAAGTCAATGGGCTTAGAAGGCTACAGCTTCGCTTCGTATGACTCTGTTTGCCATAAACAGGGTTTGGAGCCAACGCATTCACTCCTCCCCCAACATTGGTGTTTATCCTATCCACAGATATGTTGTGGACAAACAGTTGAACCCTCTGGAAAGACATTTGTGCAAATAAAGTTGGATGCCAGAAATGTTATAGAATGTACCATGTGTATGTAGCATTGCTAGCCAGTGGCTGACACCTGGCAGGATAATTGGAGGGGGGGGGCACTGTTGCACTGACAGCAGAACATAATTTCTGAGGTGAAACCAGAAGTGACATCATGTAGCTCTAGGATTTCACTGAAAATGCTGTGGTTTTAGTATTGTGTTGCTGCTGAATACAAGAGCAGCCTGATGTCACTTCCAGGTTCACCCCCAGAAACGATGTCAAGGCACCAATGTGATAGTGATTTTTGCTTCATTTCCTCCCCTCCTAGGCAGCAGTGAACAACAGCAGCTGCCAGCAGGAAACCTGGCCAAACTATGTGTTTTAAGAGGAAAGTTTTATTTATTTATTTACTTCATTTATATCCCACTTATATTCCCAGTGGGGACACAAAGGAGTGTAGCTCATTCCCCTCTCCTCTGCTTTATCCTTGCAACAACCCTGTGAGGTAAATTAGATCTAGAGTATGTGACTGGCCGGAAATCACTCAGCAAGTTTCCATGGCAGGGTGAAGATTCAACTCTGGGTCTCCCAGTTAGGCTTGCCAAGTCCCCCTGGTACAGCTTCGCTTCGTATGACTCTGTTTGCCATAAACAGGGTTTGGAGCCAACGCATTCACTCCTCCCCCAACATTGGTGTTTATCCTATCCACAGATATGTTGTGGACAAACAGTTGAACCCTTTGGAAAGACATTTGTGCAAATAAAGTTGGATGCCAGAAATGTTATAGAATGTACCATGTGTATGTAGCATTGCTAGCCAGTGGCTGACACCTGGCAGGATAATTGGAGGGGGGGGGCACTGTTGCACTGACAGCAGAACATAATTTCTGAGGTGAAACCAGAAGTGACATCATGTAGCTCTAGGATTTCACTGAAAATGCTGTGGTTTTAGTATTGTGTCGCTGCTGAATACAAGAGCAGCCTGATGTCACTTCCAGGTTCACCCCCAGAAACGATGTCAAGGCACCAATGTGATAGTGATTTTTGTTTCATTTCCTCCCCTCCTAGGCAGCAGTGAACAACAGCAGCTGCCAGCAGGAGACCTGGCCAAACTATGTGTTTTAAGAGGAAAGTTTTATTTATTTATTTACTTCATTTATATCCCACTTATATTCCCAGTGGGGACACAAAGGAGTGTAGCTCATTCCCCTCTCCTCTGCTTTATCCTTGCAACAACCCTGTGAGGTAAATTAGATCTAGAGTATGTGACTGGCCGGAAATCACTCAGCAAGTTTCCATGGCAGGGTGAAGATTCAACTCTGGGTCTCCCAGTTAGGCTTGCCAAGTCCCCCTGGGGGGGCGGGGAAACCCCCGCCCCAGAGGCCCGTTCTCCACCACCAATGGATCAGGCCCCGGGGGGAACCCCACCCCCAAAGCACGCGACGTGCACGTCACCCGGAAGTGATGCGACCACGCCAGGCACGCTGGGGGCGAGGCCACGGTAATCCGAGGGAAAACTCTATAGCAAAGCGCACGCACACACACACTCCCAGAGCGGCGCTGGAGTCCCCCGCTCCAGCGCCGCTTCGGACTTGGGAACCCTACTCCCAGGTCGTAGTCCAGCACACTAAGCACAAAATGGTCCCTCTAAGCTGTGAAGTTTTGTGAGCAAAAATTCTACTTTGTGAGCTACTGGCATTAAAATTGTGAGTGAGAGATTTGGCTACTGCATAAATTAGTTTGCTCTGGAGCCATCCTTCCTGAGCTAAGGCAAAAATGGGTGACCTGGAGTCTAAAAAAACTGTGAGCTAGCTCGCACTAACTCAGCTTAGAGGGAACATTGGATACCACTATACCACACCTTCTCTGTAGAATAGCCACAACCTAAATATATTTAAAATGATTTAAATGTATTACAGTAATTAAAATATACATTTATAAAATGTAAAACAAATGCTTAGTACTCATCAGTCATTGTAGTTACCTAAAACTCCAAGGTCAGTGTTGGAAAAATAGTCAAAAATATTTAAATTACTCAGAGTATCGATGGATCTTGCTTCATTGGAGAGGAGAGATTTCTTTGTGTTTAAAAAAGCTTTATTTCTAAGGGTAAAGGGTATACAGGAGACTTATGAAAATAACAAACATCTTAGAGCTACATTCTTACATCTTACTTCTATACAAGCATGGCTAGAACAGGACTCCTAAACAATGGAATATCAGCTTCTTCTTGACCCCTAGAAAGGAAGTCACCTGAAACCTGTAACCAATCTGTATTACAGTATAAGTCACTTTCCCCGGGCTATTTCCCCATTGTCTCTGAGCCAGGTTTCCCTTCCAGGTCAGTCTAAACAATAGCATACAAGGTAAACAAGTTAACCCTATAATGACTGGATTGTGAGACCTTGCAAACACATACATTTCCAACAGTCAGGACATTGGAAAGCAGGAGAAGGTGGTCATTATATTTGGTGGTGGCGGTGGCAGTGGGGATGTAAATTCTACTGCTACTTCAACTTTCAGTCATCAGCTCTGGGGAAACTTTATTTATTTATGTATTTATTTATTTATTTATTTATTTTTGAAATATAAACTCTGGGGAAACTTTATACATCTCATCTCCCTTATAAATAAAAGCCGAATGGTGGTGGCACTTCTCTAGAACATTCAACACGCTCCAAAATCAGTTCGCTCTCTGATCTGTCATTCAGAGGGTCTCCTTATTCACTGGCTGCTTTGCCTGAGTCCTGCCTCCAACATTCTAAACATTTTGCTGTTCGTCTCCCCCCATAGCCAATCAGAACACAGAGGTTATTTGCATATGCAGCCTCATTGGCCTTTGCCTCGGAACACAGAGGTCGTTTGCATATGCGACTTGATTGGCTTTTGCCTCTAACATTCTAAACAGTTTTGCTGTTCTGAGGTAAAATGTGTCCAATCTCCAGGTGAGGGCTGGAGATCACTCAGAATTACAACTGCTTTCCAGATGGCAGAGATCAGTTCCCCTGGAGAAAATGGTGGGCTCTGTATCCTTATATGCTGCTGAGGTGGCCCCCGTATGACAGCCAATGTGACGTAGCAGTCAGGGCTTCAGAGCACGGGAGAGGCTTCAGGTGTGTGGGGGGTGGAAAGCTGAAGAGTGAGGGGGAAATAAAGGTAGGTTGATGATTGGCTGGGAAGGAGATCGGGTTGCCAACTCCAGGTGGGAAATTCCTGGAGATGTGAGGGATGGAGCCTGGAGAGGGTGAGGTTTCAGGAGGCGTGGGACCTCGGACAGGTACATAGACTCCACCCTCCAAACCAAGTATTCCCTTCTGGGGAACCATCATTGCCAATCTCCAGGTGAGGGCTGGAGATCACTCAAAATTACAACTGTTCTTTAGGTAGCATCTTAGAGCTACATTCTCCAGAGTTCCTCTGGAGAAAATGGTGGACTCAGTGTCATTATAGCCTGCTGAGGTCACCACAGCAAATTGACACTGAGTGTCCAAGGCCAGGGCACCCGCCCAGAGCCTCTTTCTAGAGGTCATTGTATTTATTTCCACAACGGGCCTCTTTCCTAGTAAAATAATAATTTTAAAACAGGCTGTCTACTTAGTGGGTAATTATATTCCAATATGACTGGCATGCTTTTACTTTTATCTTCATGTGTGAGAGCCATAGAGACTTACTTTTTTCAAAACGAAAGCCAGACGTTCAGGGACTAGGCCCACAATATCCCTGAGGGAGCAAGGGATGAGGCCCACAGGATTCCATGGTGCCCCTGCAGGTGTATCCCTGTGTGGCGTAACAAACTACACGGAACAAAAGTTTAGAAATAGGCGATTTCTGATTATTTTTCAGCCAGTTGTGGATGTGATATTTCAAAGATGTGACACTGGCTCACTTTTTGCCTTTCAGTATTCATCCATATTTTTATTCAGGAAGCTCCTGGCAACACAGGCCTGTGGTTAGGGTTGCCAGGTCTCTACCTGCTGCCAGCGGAGGGATGGATCTTCTGGTGCATGTGCCATGATGACATCACCTGGAAGTGATGTCATAATGCTAGGCACATCACCAGGGGGATGCTCTAGCATTTGGCCATAAACTCTATGGTACCTGGCACTTTGGGGGTGGGGTGCCCCCACCAACCAGATCCGTGCTGGCAGATCGGGGCCCCCTAAAGCGGGCAGATCCCTCCCCCCCGAGGGAAATGACAAGCCTACCTGTGGTGCATTTAAGACCTTAGTCCAGGCCAGACTACTAAGTGTTGGACTGGATAGGCCATTGGCCCAATCCAACACTGGCTTCTCTTATGTTCTCTTATAAAGGCCAATGCTATGCTGGGGATTATTAGGAAGGGTATTGAAAACAGATCAGCCAATATCATAATGCCCCTGTATAAATCAATGGTGCGACCTCATTTGGAGCTAGTCTGGACTGCAGGAGGGATACAACTGCCTATCAAAAGAGCCAGGGGACTGTAGTGGTTAGAATAGCCTAGGATCTGGGAGACCCAGGTTTACATTTCTGTTTTACCATGGAAACTCACTGGGTACCTTGGGCCAGTCAGCCTCTCTCAGCGTAACCCACCTAAAAGGGTTGCTGCTATGAAGATAAAATGGAGGATAGGGGAACAGTGTTGTGAGTCCCTTTGTTTCCCCATTAGGGAAAAGTGGGGTATAAATGTCTAAATAAATAATTAATTCTGAAGCAAGGTGGAAAAGGAGCTCCCTAAAATCCCAAATGCTTTCTATTCCCCCCCCCCACCCAAATTTGTAAATTGCCCTCTGGGAGGAATTCTGGCCACAGCTAAAAATCCCTGCTGTTATCTGTTGCAGCTAAATGTTATGTGGTAAATAGGCATGTTGATTACATGTTTTTTCAAAACTCCCCCAAAGTGGCTTGCATTTAAATACGGGCACAATTTCAAAATAATGGCCTGTATCCAACCGTGCATGCACAGAACACTGATTTTGCTGCATTCCTTACCATTTCTGCAGCTGCAGGTCAGGGGGCTGCAGTGAGGAGAGAGAAGGCAGGTAATATTAGTCCTTCCCTATTTTACAAGTACAGCCCCACTGATGGAACAGGGATGATGGGTGATTTCATCCCCTTCCTCACCGCAGTGCCCCAGCCCACAGGCCGATTCCTCTCCATGTGTCTTGAAACTCCAGGAATGATCTTTCTGGGGAGTCAGCTAGGGATGCCAGCCTTTAGGTGGGGCCTAGGAATCTCCTGGAATTACAGCCCATCTCCAGACTAAAGTGATCAGTGCCCCTGGAGAAAATGGGTGCTTTGGGAGGTGGGGTGGGGTGGACTCTATGGCATTGTACCCCACTGAGGTCCCTGTCCTCCCCAGGCTCCATCCCCAAATCTCCAGGAATTTCCCAACCTGGATCTGGCAACCCTACCCCCCCATCCCCTGCTGGTGGCCAGGGGGGACCTGGCAACCCTAGTGAGTCACAAAGGGCTGCAGGTGAGGAAAGGAATGCAAGAAAGGATGAGGAAGAGGAGGAGATTGGATTTATACCCCGCCCTTCACTCGGAGTCTCAGAGTGACTTACAAACTCCTTTCCCTTCCCCTTTCCACAACAGACATCCTGTGAGGTAGTGGGGCTGAGAGAACTCTTTCCAGAACAGCTCTGACAGAACTATGGCTTGCCCAAGGTCATCCAGCAGCTGCAAGTGGAGGAGTGGGGAATCAAACCCGTTTCTCCCAGATTAGAGTCCGCACACTTAACCACTATACCAAAAGTGCTATGTGCCTTCTGTGCTTGCATGGTTAGATAGAGGACAAGTATTTGCTTTGCATTCTTGCAAACAATAATGTGTCCTGCCCTTAGGGCTCAAAATAATTAAAAAATGCAACTAGAAAGGCTTAGCATTTCTTCTCCCTGACACATTAGCTTTCCACTTGCAGTTCCCCTTCCTGCAATGTGAAATGGTGTGGTACCCTGTGATATTCCTGAACATGTCGTCTGGCTCTGGATCCAAGTTTTAAAGAAACAAAGGCCTTAAGCATGTCATGTGGATAACTTTCTCTCTAAAATATGTTCTCTGATGTAAATGGGACTGTTTTGCTTTTGAGCCAAGCATATTCTAAAAAAAAAAGTGCCAAATTTGTAATTCATGTTATTCTCAGTGAATCATTTGATTGACACTCATCTACAAATATTGCTCTGTACATATGCTGCATATATGCTTATATCACATAGTATAAAGAGAGATGGATTTATTTAATGCAAACATAAGTGTGGGGGGGAGATTTTATTGGATGCAGTAAATATTTGTTCTAGGGAAAAGGAAGGAGGGGAAAAGAAGCCATAGGAAAATAAAGCATATTAGTTGCCAGAACTACAGAAGCATTGTTCAAGGACACTTTATCCTTGTAGAAAATATGCCTTTTCCATCTCTGTAATGCTCACTAGTGTGTTTGCAAATCATTTCAGAATATTGAGTTTGCTTTTGCCATTTAATTTTACTGTGTTTTGGCTGCTGGTGTTTCAAACGACATTCCTAACAAATGGCACGAAGTGCTTGTTCCATTATTTCGATAATGTTTCTCTGCAGAATGTGGTTATCTTGCTCTGGTGTCAGGCCTTAGCAGGTTAGTGCTAAACTGCCGTGATGCTCTTATAAAGAGAACACTGAAGGTCTGACATTGAACTGGGACCTTCTGCAATCACAGCCACAGATTCTGAAGGCAGGGAGCACATTTAGTTTCAACAGAAGAGGAAAGATCATCAGAGCATGTTTGTTCATTCGAGTATTTTTGCACATGTAATCCACAACCTTCCTCAATTCACAGATTTACTTCACAATCTTCCCAGCACCTCAATTTGGCTTTAGTGGGGCGAACTGGTGTTTTGGATGGAAGAGAGGTACTTTCATTTGCTTTGAATTAATGTGGTGGTGTCTATGGCTGCAACTGCCAAATAATAAGCCAATGCTGTGTGCTAAAGTGCTTTGCTTTCCAGTCCATCATTGCATTACAAATCTATTGTCCATAAAATGTGAGGGAATCAAGTTCACTCACAGTGACTCATGGCTAAGTCCTACTTCATGGTACTGCTTTCTTTGGGAATGTGCTTTGTTTTATTTTCAAAAGTTGTAAGCATTGCAATGACCTTGCTTCAAAGCATGAGGCTAGGGGAGCTGCATCCATTAAGCCTTCTGGGTCCCAACACCTTTGAAAACTTTCTTTATAGGTAACATGGTGGCCAATACTATGCTACAGTAGCACTTTCATTGCCATGGCCCCTCCCCCCAAGTATCTGAGAATGGTAGTGTGGCAAGGTATTGAATGTTCCTTTCAGAACTACAATCCCCAAGATTCTTTAGGAAGAGGGAATGGGTAAAAATCAGCTGCAGTCTTTAGTGTAGATATACCTCAAATGGTTGCTCCCTCTCCTGGACATTCCAGCACTTAGAAACTGCTTTATGCAGTGATCATTCATATTGATGGTGGCATATTCCTGAAAATGTGATGCGGTGCAAAAGTCTTCCCCCCATGGTCCCACCCACCAGCACCTCCTTCATGTCAGCTATCAAATCTCTGATCCTACCTGCTGTTTACATGTGTATCTGGTTCACTTGATCCACAGTAAAAGTTAAGGTTGGCAGTTCCATGCTGGGAAATACCTAGAGATTTTAGGGGTGGAGTTTGAGGATAGTGGCATTTGAACAGGGAAGGGATTTCAGTGGGGTATAATGCCATAGACCCTACCTTCCAAAGCAGCCATTTTCTCTGGGTGAACTGCTGTCTGTCACCTGGAGAATCTCAGGAGATCTTCAGCCACCACCTGTTGGATGGCAACCCTAGTAGAGGTGCATTCTCTATTTTCATTCATTAGATTACTCTAGATCAATGAGGTTGTCCAAACTGCGCCTCCCCCACCCCCAAGTCAACATTTTGGGGGGTTACCTTCCTGTTAGGGGAAGTTCTGATGCTCATCGTGATGAACCTCCTGTGGGCTACAACAAATCGGTAAAAAATGTTTAGATTTGTAGCTGTTTATAGCCACATTCAGGGAGGAAAGGTGCTAAGCAGGGTTAGTACTTGGGAGACCACCAAGGAAGACTCTGCCAAGGAAGGCAACAGCAAACCACCTCTGTTTCTCACTTGCCTTGAAAGCCCCTTTCTGTGGTCACTATACTACTTGGCGGCACTTTACACACCCACACATAGCCACATACAAAATAATAACCCTTGACCACCAGCTACGAACAAAACACCAGGGTGTAACCAGCCTCCTGGGTCCTGAACCCGGGGTGGTCTTTCCTGAGAGAGACACCCCAAAACAACCCCTGAACCTCCACAAGCAGTGCCTTCAACAGCTCGAACAGTTACTTTTGCTGGGAGGCTAAGAGAACCACATCTTGGCTGGGAAAACCCAGGCCAAGTGAAGATTCTCCAGGCTGGCTGCACTGTCAAACATCCTCCATGCAAGCAACCCCCACCCCGCACTCTTCTCTCCTGTTAGCTCAGTCCAAAAGGACTAGAATGGGCAAGTCTCTGCTCTCACCTCAGGCATCTTCTACTGAACAAATGGCTAGTCTTTTATCTGTCAAACATATAGACATGCAGGGACAAAGAGCCTCTGGTCTACGCTATTGTCATGAATGAAGTATGTTGCATATTTCTAGCCCCAACTTCTGTTTCACTTGTGTGTCAAGAAATACCTTTGGAATAACCCCTGTTTCCATATATTTGTCTAAAATATCTGCATTGTTACATCTATGCCAGACCTCTCAAGGTAAACATTAACTCTCCATGTCTAGTGAATGGTCCCCCATTCAGGTTCCTCCTGCCACACATTAAGAAACATTACCTCTTTTGTCTGGCACCAGGGAAATGCCAGACCACCCTATTGGTCCACGATGGACACTCCCAGCCCAACCATCCAACACCTGGCTAATCCCATCATAGCTATTGTTAATCCACACTCTGCCCCTCTGAGACCTCACTGGTCACACCTAGGCCTTGCCCATCCTGATGCCACACACCCCTGGGACCCCTGATTGGTCCAGGCAATCTTTTGTCTTCACCTGGGACAAGTCCCTCAAGACCTCCCATTGGTCAGCATTGTTTTCATATGTCTATATACATCCATGCACATGGCCTTAGAGTGTGCCTTTGCCCTGATGCCAACTAGCAGTTCACCCCCAAACCTGGGTTTGGGCCATAAACTCTTCTTCATGGACCTCTGCATGTCTGGGTAGGTTGTATTACCCTGTAACTGAACCTTCTATCCACTATCAATCACATCTGCTTTCTTAGTTCTGAATTGTTTTCTCCTTCCTGAATGCTTAGTGTGTTTGTTAACTTGCTTCTTCTTCAATAAAGCTATTTTTATTTACCTGGCTATTTTATTTATTTACCTATTTTATTTTTCTGGAGTCTTTCTACTGTACTGGACCTTTGTATACAATTGGTGTGCGATCCCTGTATTCCTCTGGTCTTCCCTGCAGTGTAAATAATTTCCCCCAACAACAAGGCAGACCATTGGTGGTAACAAGGGCAAGTAATAGGAAGTTTATTTGGAGGGAAAGGGGGTCCATAGGTGTTATGACTTGGCTGTCAGATAAGCACTGACAAATAAACCTACATGTTGTATGGTATTGAACTTAGTGGAGTAATTTATAAGGCAATACTGGAGATCTGTCTGCAGTGTCCCACAGTTTCATTTTGTGGGATGGGATTTCCTTTCACACATGTTTTAGAAAGTGCAGTGAGTTGTGGCAGGCAAATCTACCATCCTTCCAAATTTTCAGCACAGCCAGATCTCCAGATATTTACAGCACAGCCATGTGGGCCAAATGCACTGAGGATGTGCCTAAAAATGGCCCATAGTAACAGGCGTAGCACAGACAAAGCCTATTAAAAACAGCAAGCATTCAGTGGCCTTTCATTGTTTCCAGACTGGTTCATGGGAATTGACTGGGCTATTAACACTAATGTCCCTCCTTGTACTTAATCAAAGAGCACCGCTCACACTCTTCATTTTCTTTGGGCAAGGTATCTACTTCTAACCATCTCTCTCACAGACTCACTCTTTATTGAAGGTTAGAGGTGCATTTAAAAAAAAATCCTTGCTGGTGTGTGTGTGTGTGTGTGTGTGTGTGTGTGTGTGTGAGAGAGAGAGAGGAGAGAGAGAGAGAGAGAGAGAGAGAGAGAGAGAGAGAGAGAGAGAGAGATTGCCCTGTATTACTATGTAGCAAGTTAAATTTTTTATTATGCGACTGGGGAAAACTTTAATTGCAATACTGAATAATCACTTTTTTGAGTGTAACCTTTAGTTAATATTTTATCCCTGGAAAGGGTTAGTAGAAGGCCAATTTTTATTGCTCGTCCCCTCTGCCTTTTAATATTTTTGAACCATGAGACTCTTTGCTTGTCTGCACTCATTTCTAGCTTGACCATAAAAGTGTAACAAGAAGCGGCAGGAAACCAAATATTACACATTGCAAATGACATAGATTTACTTGTGGCTGTGGTGCATGCAGCTATTATTTTATTTATTTAAGGGTTCAGGGTTTTTCAAAACTGCTTTCTCTGGCTTGGGCTTTTGAAGTAGTGTGCCATTAAAATATGTAGAACAGTATAGCAATGTGTAAACACCAGTTACAGAAAATGTAATAACACAACCTTTTCTAGAACAAAGTTTGACTCCAGTGGCATCTTTATTCTGGGTATAAACTTTCGTGTGCACATACAGTTCTTCAGATACATTGAAACAGAAATCACTGATCATTACATATTGGTAGACTAGACGGCCTAGTTAGTTCTGTAGTGCGTGAATCCACTTTTCAGCTGATTGTGATTATCTCTTGGCCTCTAGTATCACCGAGTCTATGAAAAACCTGAGATACAAACAAATTTTCTAGTTTAAGAAACTTAGTGCTGACAGGATGGAGGTGCTACCAAGGGCTTTTCACCAAGTATTGGGATTTTTGTGTTCCCTCCCCCGCTACTCTCTGCTGCCTGTAATCCTTTCCTCCACTTATTGGTCTTTCCTATTTAAGGCTTCCTTGAAACAGATGAAACAGGACCCCTTGGGAAGGCTTGGAAGTTCCTTCATGACTGTTTCATCTTAATGGCTGATCCTGAGTCAGCACTGGATGCATGGCTGCATGGAAGCAAAATACAATCTGAACACCTCCCATTCCCATAAAATAAAAAAGGGAACACCATAAGGAGAGTCATAGTTTCCCCTAACATAAAGAGCCAGCGTAGTGTAGTGGTTATGGTGTCTGGGAGACCCAGATTTGAATCGCCACCCTACCATAGAAGTTTGCTGAGTGACGTTGGGCCACTCATACACTCTCCGCCTAACCTGCCTCAGTGTTGTTGATGTCATGATAAAATATAACCTTTTTTTTGGGTCCCCATTGGAGACTAAGGCAGGGTAGAAATGAAGTAAGTAAGTAAATAAATTAAAATAAAAACCGTAATGAATGCTGGACCACAAATATCAAAAGAGTTCTAGGCCTCTAGAATCATCATGTGACATTAGGGGATCTCTTCATGGCCGAATGTGGATATGCTATAGGCATGGAGAATGTTCCACTAGCAGTATGTAAGACCACCTCGCATGCAGGCTGCAGAAGGCAGGGGCTATTATCTTGTAAAGGAGTTAGGTTTGCCCACATTACATTATATTAACATTTCATTTTAGGGAATACCCTGTTCAGTGAATCAATCACAGAAGGTACAGGAGCTTTGAGATGTAGAAATCACAGAAGGTACAGGAGCTTTGAGATGAATTGAGCCATACTGCAAATCTGGTAACAATGGACACCAAGTGCCTATTGGTTCAAGACTTGAATCCACAACAAAACCAGAATTTGTTCCCTTGTTGAAATTTGAGAACTGCTATTTTCTTCTGGTGCTATCTGAACCTTACTAAATAACCATTGCATAACTCTAATTTCTTTTCTCATCAGTCTTACACAGACATCCTGTGCAACCATGCCTTGACTCTCTTGAGCTACATCTGGACTTGAGCTGGAGAGGCCTGTATTCAGATCTCCTCTCAGCCTTCAACCTGGGTGGATGACCTTGGGCTAGTCATTAGGTCTCATTTCAACATACCTCAGAGGCTTGTTGTGACAATAAAATGGAGGAGGGAAGAGCCGTGTATGCTGTCCTGAGCTCCTCTGAGGAAGGATGGGAAAAAAAGATACATAGATAATATCTGAATACTTAAACCATATTTAAAGGTAAAGGTAAAGGTTCCCTTGCTCGAAAGCCAGTCAAATCTGACTCTAGGGTTGCGGTGCTCATCTCCGTTTCAAAGCCGAAGAGCCAGCGCTGTCCGAAGACATTTCCGTGGTCATGTGGCCGGCATGACTAAACACCAAGGCACACGGAACGCTGTTACCTTCCCATCAAAGTGGTACCTATTTATCTACTTGCAATTTCTTGCTTTCGAACTGCTAGGCTGGCAGGAGCTGGAACTAGAGACGGGAGCTCACTCCATCATGCGGCAACTTGGGTCTCGAACTGCTGAACTACTGACCTTCCACAGCCTGCAGTTCAGCGTCTTAACCACTTGAGCCACCGCAGCTCCAAACCATATTTAAGGACTGACTAAAAATGGCATGTAATCCTGGTCTTTGGTTTGTGTTAAACATAGTGAAATGTTCTATCTGTGATAAGAAACCATAGTTAGGGAAGTTTCTCTGCCTCTGCAGCTTCTCTGTTTGGAAGGTGACTAGTAGGTATATTCACCCTCTGGCATCAAAGTTTACCAGCAAACCACTGCTTTCATTGTATGTTTGGGGTCATGGGTCAGGGTTAGTCATGGCTAATTTTTACCGTGGTTAAGCATTGTGTCTGGACCACTGTAGTGGTAAGAAGCCTCAGGATCTCATCCTAGTAAACAAATAGCTGGCAATGTTCTGTGTCTGAACTTCTGGCACAACAGTTGGTTTATAAACAGACAGAAAGACAGGAAAAAATAATTGGAACCTGACATGCTAATTGTGCCAAAAATCTTAAATTGTAGTAAGTGTAGAAAGAAATTATTTTTCTTACGGTTTCCTGGCAGAAGTGACCCTTTTTGCTAAAAAAGAAAGGGTTTATGATTCTATAGGAAGTTCTCTATGTCATAGATGTTTCAAATTTCAGTGGCATATTGGTATTATCTTCTTTTCAGTAAGACCTTCTGTTCCATCAAGATACAGACATCCCCAGAGAATAGACAGGATGTTTGCAACAAAGCATTTTGAGACCATATAGTCCTAGGGCAACTCAACCAGACTGCTTTCTCTTCCATGTTATGGGTCTCAGCCAGGCTGGAACAAGACATTGTGAGAGCTGCTGCAGCTCCTTGTCCGTTTCCCTCCTTCCATTTCAATGTATCTGAGGAAGTGTGCATGCACACCACCTTGAATAAAACTTTGCTGGGCTTAAAGGTGCCACTGGACTCCAACTTTGTTCTAGTTTAATGCAATACATAGTGTGAAAGTGTGGTCCAGTCAGACAATGACAGAGTTCACACGTGCGAGATAATGCAGGGGGGAAGTGAGGCTATTTGCACTGCAGGAATTTGACCCGCATTTGCGTGATCACACAGTCCCTGGGAGCTGTGAGGGCAGCCCGCCACTGCGTGATCAGACACAACCGCAGATATTTCCAGTGTGCTTCAACGAGGGATTGATGCTTTGCAGGGGTTGTTTCATAGAAAAAGAGCTAGGAGAACTCATTAGCATAACTCATTAGCATATGCCACACCCCCTGACATCACCATAAGTGTGTCATAAGGCCACACCCCCTGAATGCGCTCGCCCGCTTCGGGAGAGGGGATCAAAGTGTAATACAAGCCTCCTCCGAGACTTGATCACACCAATCTCAACTCTCTCTTGGGTCTTGATGCCTGCCAGTCATTTCCCCTGCCTGGGGGAAGCCGCGTTGGACCAAAATACAGTCCAAACTGCTGTAAGGAACACCCGTCCACCCTGAGCACTTACAGGGTGCGTCAAATCACCATTTTACCCCGACCGGAAGCAGGGGGCGGGGCTTCGTCATGTGCCCCGCCCCCTGCACCTCACCCAGGGGAACGGCGATCCCCCGCGATTCCCCCGAATCGACCCCTGATGCTTTGCATCTCCGCACCGAGTGCCCCTATGCAGGGTGCGATGATGCACATACTGAAATGGGGGAAAAAACAATGGCATGGAGTCGGGATGGCCCGATCAGACCATCCCGACACCATCAGAGTGCGCTGGCACGATCACAAAGGGGAAAGTCCATTCCTTGCCTGTAGCAAACCTGTTTGCTACTGGACTTTCCCGAATGTCTTTTTACTCTGCTTCTGCAGCAGAGCAAAATGGGTTGCCGATGGGAGCGGGACTCTTGGCAGATGTTGGCATCTAATTGTGCCCTTAAAATCTGCCCGGCATTCGCGCCTATGGCACGGCTAATTCTGTGTGTGATTGCGCCCAATGATCTGAGGTGGGGTTGGAACAAGATACAGTGCAACGACATCACACTGTGCACTGTGTTAAACTAGACATTACTAGGAAAGGGGGAGGAAAGGAAACATGAAATGATAGCTGTGGTGGTGAGGGGCTCTGGCTCAGTGGCAGAGCACCTGCTTTCCTTGTAGAAGGTTCCAGGTTCGTGGCGAAAGATCCCTGGTTAAAAGGACCAGGGGATGCAACCCCCCCACCAAACCCTGAACCTCTACTTGAGACCAATGTTCCCTCTAACTCCCCCCCCCCGAGTGGAGCAGTTCACATCCTGAGCAGAATATAACTGCTGTAATCTTAAAATGGGTAATAGGCGGTGCAAAACCCTGCATGGCTCCAGATTGCTGCTGAACGGGGCTTCCTGTGTTAATGAGCGGCTGCTCACACGCACAGCTTGGAGGGAACAGTGCATGAGACCCTGGAGACCTGCTATCAGTTAGAGTAGACAATACCAACCATGATCGACGCTCTACTGGTAGCAGGAGCTCCTTTGCATATTAGGCCACACACCCCTAGTGTAGCCAATCCTTCAAGAGCTTACAGAGCTCTTCTTACTGGGGCTACTGTAAGCTCTTGGAGGATTGGCTACACTAGGGGTGTGTGGCCTAATATGCAAAGGAGCTCCTGCTACCAGTAGAGCTCTTGCTCAGTATAAAGCGGCTTTCCTGTGTTCAGCTCTCTGTAGCTCACAATATCTAATTCTATCCCCAGGACTTCAGGAAAAGTTTTTTTGCACACAACTCTTAAAGCTAAGTTCACTCGTTATGGCGTTGAACTGTTTTTTAAATGTCAGTACATTTACATCCTGTCACTGAGTAAAGCAAATTCCCCCCCCCCCCCCCCCCCCCACGATATCATTTTCAATTCAGCTTTTCATATGTTTCATTCATGCAGGTGGTGTGAGCTACCTTCGGACTATTTGATAATTGAAGAGTAATTCCTGCTTAATACAAAGCTAATGCAAATTTGACTCTAACACCTGAGAAGGCAGAAAGCAGTTTCAAGATACCAAACTGCAAGATTAAATCAAGAAATAATGCATGGCTCTTTTCACTTTGGTTAAGCCATCCATCTTGTACCAGTTACTTCCTATATGGATGCAGCTTCTGGCTCTTTGCCTTGCATTGTAGGCACTGCTTTCAAAAGAAAAAGCAGACCTCTGCCAGATGAATTGCGTCACCTACATGCAGAGCATTCGTCCTTCTGAAGTGGCAGATGATTTGTGTTGCTTGACAACTGGAACAGTCTGTAACATTGATGCAGCTAGATTTCTCTTACATGCCTTTGTGTTCCAAGGATAGGTGAAATGTAACTCATTTGGTGATATGTTTGACACTGTAAAGACGACATGCAAAAATATGCTTAGGGGAAAGAAGGAACATAAACAAGAGCATTCCTACAAAAGCAGATCTGCATTATAAACGTACATTCCTTTCATACCAGTTTAACTGCCATGGCTTCCCTCAAAGAATCCTGGGAATTGTTGCTGGGTGCTGAGTAGTTTGTTAGAAATTAGTTATTTATCTTATGGCAGAATTACACACAGGAAGCATATAATTATATAAAATACATAACCAAGTTGATACAATGGATATACAGACAGATTGAACAATCCCACTAAATACTACTGTCTAAATTTTCAATCCACTCAGTTGCAGCTGGGGAAAGTTCAAAGAGCTCTTTCACATCTCCCTGCAAAGCATGATGCTCATATTCCTGTGACAGATGGAAAATAGTTTGGCAGGCTGTACCACAATCACATTCAGGTCCTGCTATTTTGCCCCATTTAAATAACAGGTCTGCTCATCTGCCAAAGCCTTTCTGTATTCTTTTAGCCATCTTCCATGCTTTACATGACAAGTGAAATCCTGCAGGCCTCTTGTTGGTGTTTTTCAGGTTACGGCTATCGGGTGGAACTCTTTGCACCCATGTTCGCGACCATTCATTCAGTAGGTTGAAATTGTATGATTGCAGGATTTGTGCAGATCTTATTGCTGGGTGCCGGGACCTTAGTCTGAATAGGCTTTGTGAATGGGCAGCTCTGTTTTCGATGAACTTTCTATATTCAGGAAGAAGAGCATCTTGTCTTTGGAGATGTGGGGGAGCGATGTGGCACAACATAGGTAGCCAATAGGACAGAGTGGGTATATATCCGCTGATGGTTCTCATTGTTGTACTGAGTTAGGCATCAAGTTGGTGGACATGATGGCCATTGAGCCACAATGAAGCACTGTGTTCCACAGTACTATATGCCAACCCCAAAGCTGAGCATCTAAAGTGTTATAGTAGATGCACCCCAAGATGTACCACATAATTTTTGGAGAATGTTGTTTTGCATGCATATTTTTGCTGCTACATTGGTAAGATAGTATTTATAGCTCAAGGTCTTCTCCAAGGTAATGCCAAGATACTTAGGTGTATGGTTGTTTATAAGTCAGGTACCATCTAGTTCACGGTTGGCAAGATTGTTATTGAGAAACAGGAGCATTCTATTTTTCCTGGACTTGGAATGAGCCACCATTTACAGTAGTAGTCAGCCAGAATTTTGAGGTCCGTAGTCAGTTTTTCCTCAGTCTTCTCAATTGATTTGTGCCTTACAGCAATTGCCATGTCATCAGCATAAGCAAACTTCCTGGATATCATCTCAGGAACATCAGAGATATATAGATTGAGAAGAACTAGAGCGAGGACTGAGCCCTGGGGTAAACTGTTATCCAGCTTCTTTTTGCTCATCGACCGACTCATAATTACTTGGAAAGTTCTATCACTTAGCCTGTTATTTAAGAGTCAAAATAAATTCTGTGGGGGAAAACTTGTAAAAACTTGTACAACAGGCCATCCCTCCAGACTGTGTCATAAGCGGCAGACAGAATGACAAAAACTGCTGATGTATTAAGATGCTTCTTTTTTTTGTGAGAAGAAAAATGTTTTTATTCATCCCATAGTCTTAAGACACTTCTGATACCCTGCCTCAATGAAAGTTGTTAAGCTGAGAACCTGATCCTCACAACTGTGACGAGGTCTAAATCCTCCTTGCTCAATAGGGACATGTTCGTTAATTCTGTCACTGATTCTGTTCAGGATTAGCCTCTCGAGGCGTTTATAACAGGAGCTCAGAAGAGAAACATGTCTGTAACTTTCTGCCAAACGTTTTGGTTTTCCAGTTTTCAAAATAGCAACTATCTTTGCTTTCTTGAATTCCCCGATTTCCTCCGCAGTTTCGTGATCCTCAAAAAACAGTCTCACGAAACTGCAGGGGAAATCGGGCGAAGCTGCAAGTCAAAATGCAGCCCCGCAGCTTCGGGTGTGAAATTGACCAATAGTGTCAGGGCAAACGGTGGCACAACTGTGAGGCAGCTCTAGTGCGAAATCAGCCTATGTGTTGGAGGGACCCATCCAAGACACCTATCCAGATCTTCACTGATCCAATTTGCCCTCTTCACTGATCCAATTTGCCCTTTTAAAGTTCCATTGTGGTCTTGGGAAAGACCTTATAACTGGTATTTGGATTCCTAGCTCAAGAATTACAGGTCGATGCTGATTGTGTGGGAAAGCCTCAAAAATATATCTGAATATAGACAAGGGCTGACTTTTCTAAGATGAAACAAATATTAAATCAGGATTGGAATCTCTATCCCATGCCGCTGAGCTGATGGTACTTCTGTCTTTAGCATTGAAAACAAGATGCAAGCCGTGTTCTTCAGTCCAGTCAACAAATGCTTCACTGTTCTTATCATTAACTGTTAAAGTCACCAGCATGAGGGTAGGTTGACAGGACATGTGCTGGCCATGAAACTGCAGGAGGTTTGTAAACACTGACAACATGTACTTCCCTGACTTTTACTACGATTGTGTGGATGTCACTGCGGACGTTGATCGATACCAACTACACATTTTTGATGTCGCTTTGGGCATAAGTCACTATACCATAGGTATAATGGTATGTGATGCCGGAAACATTATATCCCACAAATTTTGCTCTGTGGTGGGCTTCACAATAGCTCTGTCATAAACAAAAGAAGCAAGACTAGGAGACTTGATCTGTAAAAATATCACAAGTAATATATTTAGTTAAACTCTCAGCATACTATATCAAAACATCAATATCATGAAAGGGGAGCCTGACTACTGACAGGGCTCAGCTTCAGAATCGGTTTAGAAAGCCAAGGGTGAGCTCTAGAGACTGTGAAGTAAGAATAGGGAATGGCACTGAGCATGTGCAGAGTTATTGTCCCCAGTGAGATGACATAGCCCCCTGAAAAGGTCAGATGGCTTGAGCTCCAGAACTGTTGAATATTGGCAGTAATAAGTGATCATCTTCATAGAAAAACATTTCCTTTCCCCCTTGCATGTATTTTTAATTTAAAGTATTATTTTAATTAACAGTTATTAATTAATACTGCACCAATTGGTAATCTCCCTTATAAGTAAAAGCCGAATGGTGGTGGCACTTTTCTAGAACATTCCACACGCTCCGGAATTGGTTGGCGCCCTGGTGTGTCACTCACAGGGCGTCTCTGTCCATTCGCTGTGCTGCTGCCTGTATGGGTGTCCTCTCGCCCACAGAGGCAGCGACCACCCTTTTGCCCTCAGTTTCCTTCGAAGCCACGGCCCGGGCCGGGTGCTCCACTGGCCAGACACCCTCACTCAGCCTGCAGGCCCCAGATGGGGCCATGCCACCGCTGCTGAGCCGCGGCAGCCAGGAGCCGCCACCAGCCAAGAGGAGGCCAAGGCCGACATGCGCTGGCTCTGCCCAGCCGCCTGGAAAGGCACCGGATGTGGCCACGTGGGGAGGCGGCAGTGGCCAATTCCCTCGTGCCTCCCCCATGCAGTCAGTGGATGAGGGGAGGGGAGATGGTGCTGTCACGGGGACGGACGAGGCCAGGTGGCTTGGCCCGCCGGGGCCTCGAGCGCATAGAGTGAGGGCCGAGAAGAGGGGTCCGGGGAAGGAGACGCGGGACCGCAGCCGCCCAGCTGAGGGGCCGCCCATTGCAGGGAGAGGGATGAGCCTGGCCGGCTTTCCCCGCCAGCACCTCAATCGGGCGGGGATGCCGGGGGGGACAGACGAGGCCAGTCGGCTTGGCCCGCTGGAGCCTCGACTGCACGGCAGCAGGGCAGAGGACAGGGGGCTGCGGAAGGAGACGTGGGCCCACAGCCACCTGCCTGAGCTGCCGCCCATTGCAGGGAGACGGACGAGCCTGGTCCGCTTGCTCCGATGGGGCCTCGCTCGACCGGGGATGGTGGCGGGAGCGGCCCACCTAGGCGCTTTACCCGCTGGGGCTTGACCCCGTGGTAGGGGAGTGCGGGCTGCTTCCCCGGGTTGGGGAGACTGGGAAGTGGATGGCGCCTTGCAGCCATCTCACGCCCATTTTGGGGAGAGGGGCGACTCTGGCCGGCATCCCCCGCCGGCACCTCGATCGGGTGGGGGTGCCAGGGGGACAGACGAGGCCAGGCGGCTTTGCCCGCTGGAGCCTCGACTGTGTGGCAGGAGGGCAAAGGAGAGAGGGCTGGGGAAGGAGATGCGGCCCCGCCGCCGCCGCCCAAGCTGCCGTCTCCTGCAGGG
>NW_015163619.1:682958-748069 GCF_001447785.1 Gekko japonicus | reverse complement strand
CTTCCCATTATTCCAACATTAAATACACAAATCATAATAATTCTAACTCCAGATATTAAATAAATGACATCCATTAGCTTAAGACTTCTAAAACACTGAAATGCTTAACTGTTCTCATTGAATCCCAGATCTTCAATAACCATTTTTGCTCACTGGGAAGCAGTGGACTTTTCTAACAGCTCACAAAACTGTCCTTGCCGCTGTCAACATATTTAACATTATTTCTCTCTATGGCATTTGTTCCATATCAATATAGTTGAATAACAAATCTTCCAGGATTCCTGGAGGTTCAGTTTCCCCAAACATTAAAAAATACGCTCTGGACCATCTTCCAGTAGATTTTTGCCCTGCAGCATCCCCACCCCTTTTGCTCAGATTCAGCCTTAGAAAGACATTTTCTATTGGTAGTTTTTAAACTATTATCATAATTATTGACATACAACTTTGGCTCAGGGCCTTTTAAAAAGAAATTCTTAACAGCATTCTTTTCTCTCCTTTCAATGGGCTAGGCAAACTCAGTAAGACAAAAGTTTCTCACCCCATATTTAAGATTATGAATAGATGGTTAATGGAAGAGTCTCTCTCTCTCTCTCACACACAGAGCATCCCTGAAACCTTAAGCTCTATTGAGTAATGTAAAAACACCAGGTGTCTTAGCTAGTGTGGTTAGCGTTTCCATTGATTTTACCTGGGACTTTTTTTTTGGTGTAACTTCTGATGTCATATATAGGTAGAGGGTTCTTTCCAAACCACATTCACCAAAGGAATGTATGTGTGTGAGAGAGAAAGGGAACGAGTGAGCAAGCAGAGTGTTCATACTATCAAAGTACAGCCAAAAATGTTACCTTATTAAGAAAAAAACCCCTCCGAGTGCAGGTGCGTTTCACAGGCAACTCAGGTAGTGAGAGAGCTGAATAAGCCATTTCAGCTGTGACGTGTGCAAATTGGGCTTCAGCTCTTGTTCCCCTTGATGACATTTGTTGTTCATTTGCCCTTGTTAATCTTTAACAGAGAATTCTATGTGTAAAGAGTGACGGCCATAAAAACTAATCAGTCCTCTTGACTCCCACTGCCAGTGCCTCTGTCTGGCAGTGCCAAACCCTTGCAGCAGTTTATTTATGGTGTCTGGTTTGCATTACCCTTGGAGGCACATTTCTCTCTTATACTCCCAAGGAGTATACTCCCATATTTTCTTGATCAGCTCCAGAACCATGGGCAGCTGGATAGATGCTAATACTGTGCCTATCCCACCCCTTGCAGATGTCAGTTAGCCCAACCATACTTATTTTATCTGACCTGGATAGCGCAGGCTAATCTGATCTCATCAGATCTCAGAAGCTAAGCAGGGTTGGCCTTGGTTAGTACTTGGATGGGTGACCTCCAAGGAATACCAGGGTTGTGATGCAGAGGCAGGCAATGGCAAACCACCTCTGAAACTTCTCTTGCCTAAAAACACAAGTCTAGTCTGTCACCTAGTGGTGCATAACTCTAAAAGACCTAGAACCTCTGGCTGCCAGACAATCTTAGGCTCTCCTGGCTATACTTCACATACTGTCATATGATAATAACTATTATTGTACCTGCTTATCTTATTTCATCCTGCACTAGATTAGTTTTTAATCCTTCTTTGCCTATCTAATAACAGTTGGGTGTGGTCCCCCACTCCCAGTGATTAATCTTTTGACAGGACTTTTTAAACTGACCTCTTTCTGAAACATTTCTCCCCCACCCCCCTGTTGTGAATATCAGTGCACCAATGTTATGAATGTACAGTTCATCTGATGAAGTGAGCTTATGCTACAATAAATTTTGTTCATCTTTTAATTGCCACTGGAACTCTGATTTATTTTGTTGTTACAGACGAACCGATCTGGAATGATCTCTAAGTATTATTGTCTCCTTGCATCAAGTTTGCCCAGTCAGGCCTCAGGATGGAACCATGTGTCTGATTATGGTGGTACTTCTAAGATCTCCTGTGCTTGTCAGCTGTTGCACGGGTCCCATGGGTTTTTATTCTCTTTCTTAAGGATGACATCACTACCTATCTATGAACTGGGAAAGTCACAGAACCTGTGTTGCATGGAGTCACATAGTTTTGATGCACTTACTTAAGTCTTTCTCACAGTACAATAGATTGTAGCTCACAGTTATGGAATCGCAAATATGTGCATATTATCACTTGTTCCCGATTTCCCTGACAGTGAGAAGTCCAGGAGCAGTGGTACAAGGGTTATTTTTCATTGGATGAGACAGCGCTGGAAACTTATAGTTTCTTTGTTCTATCTGTTTTATATACAAATAGACAAGCAGAACACAGTGGAGGCAAATAGATGCTTACAGTCAGCAGCAAAACTGCTGATTGTAGATCAGGTTTCCAAAAACGAAGATGTGTGGAATCCATAAATCCACAACTGCTTCTAGCTTAGCAAAACTTACAGCTCTCAGTTACTTTCTCACTTTCCCTTAAAACAGGAACTATTGCAAGCTATGTTATTGCCCTTCCCACTAAGTGTTACATTCCAAGGACAGGAATATTAATATTATTTTAACATTGACTGCCTCCTCTCTAAAGAAGAAATGTTCCCTAGACAAGTATGATCACCTGCTGAAGTGGTTCATCATACATCCACAAGTTAGGATTGGCACAATGTAATGTTCAAAAAACTGTTCATTTGTAGTTGAGCAACTTGAATACATTTGTTCATGTGCAAAAGAAGAAACTAATCATACTTATAGATTCTTGTATTGCTCTTCTGTGGCTTCCCTGCTCCCCACCCATTGCTCCTATCTTACTTCCAAATCTGCTGCAGTTAGAAATCTAAATATTATTAAAAAGTTGACTGTTATCAACAAGACCAATAAAGGTTGACTGTCATCAGCAAGACCAATAATAGCCAGCAAATCAGTTTGAAAATCCTCATAAACAGGATCTTTTGCACAGCCTGCAAAAGAGAGGAAGAGACGTCATATCTTGAATTTGCACAGGAAGCCCTGGCGGTCACAGTCATTGGTGATCATGAAGATTCTGTCTGCTGACTGTACAGGCACAAAAGCTACTGCAAGCTGCAGCACACAATTTACAAATTATAGCTTATTTGACCAGGCATAATTTATGAAGTAATTTTATGCCTTTAAAAGCAGCTACTGTGCAGGCACAAACAAAGCTGCTGACTGTAGCATCCAAGACAAGTGCTGAACAAAATACCAAGGCTCTCCAGTGAGGGCCTCTAAATGAGCCATTCGGACACTGAAAGTTCAAACGTCTATCACATTTTTTGCAGTGTTTGCAGCATCCCTGGTTTAGGTAAACTAAAACGATCCTCATTCAGACCATCCCCAGTGAGGAAACATAAAACATGGGGTTAAATCCAAAGGTTTTGTTTCACCAGCAGGAGCCTTCAAGCACTGGCAGGACACACCTCTTCTCCTGGATCAAGGCTCCTCGCATTAGGGGGAAGGCTCCACCATTAGTGAATCAAACCTTTGAATCCAACCCATAGTTTACCACTTTATTCATTTATTAAAATATTTATACCCCACTTTCCCCAACATAGTCCCCATCTTGGGTATGTCCTTGTTTTAGGGTTGCCAGCTCCGGTCCGGGATATTCCTGGAAATTTTGGGGTGGTTCCTGTAGAGAGGGGGAATTGGGGAGGGATACTACCTATGGTGTACCATAGAGTTTCACCTCTGGAGCTGCTATTTCCTCCAGAGGAACTAATGTCTGTAGTCTGAAGCTCAGTTGAAATCCTGGGAGAACTCCAGGTCCACCTGGAGGATGGTAACCCTACCTCATTTACAGAAAAATAGGCCTCTTCCTCACAAGCCCCAGTTAGCATTTTTCTTGTCTTAAGGTTCCCCCTCTCCCAGCATCTTCCCTTTGCCCATTGTGCAAGCTAGAATTTTAAAGGTTTGTAATGAGCTTTTAAAAATTATTTTTGATGTATTCTGTCATGTACTTCCACGGAATGGAACCCTAAATGGGGTTATCTGGATTAATGGAAGAGGCTAGGCAAATAGGTTCTGGCCTAATTCTCAGTGGCTCCTACTGAGTTCTATAGGACAAAGTAAGCTGACTGCTAGGATACAGAGAGGAGAGAAAACATCACTCTCAAATGCTGTCTCCAGTGGAATGAATCTTTTTCATTCATTCCAAATAAGTGAATGGCTCCCAATGAGAATCCTCCCATGGAACATGTGGCAGCAAGTGCTTAACAGTGCCATGAGCATAGTTACACCCTTTTTAGTCTATTTGGACTTTGAAGTGTAATTCTGCTTGAGATGGCACTGTTAAAGGGCTGTACGCAGAGTATGCAAACTCCCCAAATGCCACACTCTTATAATATGACGAGTGTTTTGCTAGTGTTATCAGTGTATTTTTCAAACACAATAAATAAGAGGGGGCTGTGGCCACCCAGTTTTATCTTAGACCCCTGCACTGAAAAGCAAAACTAAACATGACACACTACTGTAAATAAACTTAAACACTTAGTTTACTATTTTTATTCTTGAATAATGTCAGCTGTTGGTGCTAATCATACTTCTGGGCTTACAGTGATTCAAACAGAAAGCCTGAACTAGGCCCCAACACAGGGTTGCCAGGTCAATCCAGTGGGGGGATTTGGGGGGCATTCTCGGGGTGGGTGGGGATGCTACCAAGCCCCACCACCAAGTGACGGCCACCTGTGGCCACCCTTCTCCCTCCCTGCTAAAAGATTTAAAGGACTTCAGCTGATCAGCAGGGAGGATGTGGCCTACTGACCAGCTGGAGGGCCCTTTAAATCTTTTAGCAGGGAGGGAGAGGGGCTGTTGCTGGCCACAGCTCTGCTGGCAAAAAGACCCTTTAAAGGGGCAGTGGTGGGGTGAGGCAGCACAGGGAGGTGGCATGGGCCTGAATCCCAAGTGGCAAATCACCCCTGGTAAAGGACCCCCACACGGACCTCACCTCGCTGGCAAAAAGACCCTTTAAAGGTACTAACCATGGCCACATGACACATTTGTAAACAAACAAAACAAAACAACAACAATGGGGTTGCCAACCCTCAGGTGGGACCTGGTGTCCTGGAATTACAACGTATCTCCAGACTACAGGGAGGGTAGACTCTATAGAGGGTAGACTCGATGGCATCATAACCTTGCCAAGTTCTCTGCCCTCCCCAATCTCAATGCTCCTCAGGATCTGCCCTCAAATTACCGGGAATTTTCCACCCCAGAGTTGGCAACCCTAGTTTGTGATGCATGCCCCCCCCTGACATATTCCCCTACCAGTCAAAACTGGCCCTGAATTTGATATAGTTGTAATAAATGTGTTTTGCATAAAATACGTATAAATAGATTGTTGAATGTCAAACCACATCCTTTTCACCATCCTGTGCCTTTTGTTTTCTAAGCCAGCTTGGTTGTACCTGTTGGAGTGTTGGACCCTAGTCCAACCCAGGTTTGAATCCCCAAGGGTGACCTCGTGCTTGTCTCTCTCTCTCAACCTGCCCCACAGGGTCATTGTTATGAGGATAAGACTGAGGAGTGGGTAACATTGCATTAAGCTACTTTAGGTCCCTGGTGGTGGTGGTGGTGGTGGAGGAAAGTGCCATCAAATTACAGCTAACTTATGGCAACCCCATCGGGTTTTCAAGGCAAGAGATGAAGAATGGTTTGCCATTGCCTGCTTCTGCGTAGCAGCCCTGCCATTTCTTGGTGGTTTCCCATTCAAGTACTAACCCGAGCTGACCCTGCTTAGCTCCCAAGATCTAATGAGACCTGGCTAGCCTAGGCCAACCACGTCAGGGCCGAATAATAATGGTGTGTGTGTAGTCAAGTTGCAACTGACTCATGGCCACCCCTTATGGGGTTTTCACAGCAAGTAATGAGCAGAGGTAATTTTTGATAGCCTTCCTCTTCATAGCAGCCCCCACTGTTCCTTAGTGGTCTCCCATCTAGGTACTAACTATGGCAGGCCAACCTTGTTTAGCTTCCAAGCTCTGATGAGATCAGGCTAGTGAGGGTTATTCAGGCTGCTAAAATTGGTGGTGGAAAATGCTATCAAGTCACAACCAACTTATGGCATCCCTGTAGGGGTTTCAAGGCAAGAGATGCAAAGAGGTGGTTTGACATTGCCTGTGTAGCAACCCTGGACTTCCTTGGCGGTCTCCCATTCAAGTAGTAGCCAGGGCCAACCCTGCTTAGTTTCCCAGATCTGGTGAGACTGGGCTAGCAAGGGTCAAAAGGTATTCTGTGTCACCTGGGAGGGCTTCAGTCTGGACTTAAATACCTTAATATTGGTGGAGTGTTTTATTCATCAGGCCTGGAGTCACTGGTAAGCGGTCCAGTTCACGAATCTGTTGTATTTTGTATTTCTATCATTCTGTTAGCCTTCTAGTTTTACAGCCTGTTGTACTGCTCTCTCCAGCAACAAGCTTATAGAAAATGAAAGTTGAGGTACTGATGTAAAGGAAGAAGTCTGTGGCTGGCTTTAAAAAGAAAGTCCCTTCAAACAAACCACATAACACTATTTTGGCACCAGTGGAGCCCCATCAAAGACTGGAAGCCTGATTCCCAGCTCAAAAAACAGGATCACGAAACTGTGGGGGAAATCGGGCGAAGCCGCGAGTCAAAATACAGCCCCGCAGCTCCGGGTGTGAAATTGACCAATAGTGTCGGGGCAAATGGCGGCGCAACCGCGAGGAAGCTCTAGTGCGAAATCAGCCACTGTGAAGGGTGTGAGATTTTATGACAACCGTAGTTCAGGATTTAGGCTAATAACCTACCAAATATATTTTCAGCTGAGGTGTTTGGAAGTACTAGGAATCATGTCAAGGAGTGTACTTTGTCTTGGGTCTTAACTAGAAATATAACAGGCAATGGTCTGAAGCCAAATGATACATTCCTTTTGCTAAAAACTAAGCAGGTCTGGCTTTGTATGTTTCCTGGACTTCAGACTGTTTCTTGGAGGAAGAAAAGGGTATGAGTGTAATAAATACATTAAAATGTGCTAGAAAGCAGTGGTGGGACTTTGCTAGGGGCAACTGTTTTTATGACTGTGGTATCCCCTGAGAGCAGTGTGTGTATGTGTATGCCAAAGTCCCAGAATGACACACTGTTCAACTAAGATTACACACTGAATTTTATGCTAATTTTTATTTTTGCTAATGTTTACTTGCCCAGAAAAAGCGCAGTTCAGACACAGCATCTGATTTTCTACAAGGTCCTGGCTTTCTTTAAATAGTCGTTAGGAGGAGGGAGGAAGGAAAAGAGATTATTACTTGTAAATATTTACACTCTGTGCCTCTGTGCTAATGAGACTCTGAAAAGGATAGCAAGAGATAATATTTTTGTTCCTTAAGCTTTCTGAGCTATATGAATGGGGGGGGGGGATTGGCCACATAGGAAGCAGACTGATGCTCTGCTATAGTTGGGCTGCCACCTCTGGAGGAAGACACCCTCTCCAGCCACTGTTCTGTAGTACATGCGTCTTAACAGGTGACTGTTTTACAAAGGGCTATTGCACAACAATGGAACTGGGCCATATAAATAAACAAGCCTTTTTTGGGAGGTAAGAAATCCAGTATTCCCAGATTATATACGGCAACTCTGGCCTATAAAAATTTCACGTAAGAATGTAACAAGAGCCCAATGGCCTATTTTCAGCATCTTCTCTTCAACAATGATTAGTCAAATGATTCCAGAGCCCCCGCAGAACGGCAAGAGCTCTCTGCCATTCTTTGTCTCTAGCATCTCGTATTTAGGGGTATACTGCCTGCAAAGGTGAAGGTTTAATTCAAGTATCATAAATCCTTAAAAAAAAAGCTGCTTATGCAAATAATCCTTCCTTCCTTCCTTCCTTCCTTCCTCTCTGAGACTGAATTTACAGGCAGATTTATGGATTTCAAAATGCAACGACTGACGTAAACATCCAGTTTATTATAATACCCCCCTTCCTTCCTTGCAAAAAAAAAATCATTCTGATGTAGGTTTGGATCTATGGTAGCAGTAATTCCCACATATGGAAAGGATTTCTTTTAACAGAGTGACATTATCATCTCCCACCTGTCACTGCAGCCAAAAATGTTTCTCCAGATGTTATTCTTGGGGGACAAGGGAGCAGCATTGGGGTTGAGTTTAGGGTCTGAAGATGGAAGGAAATGATGAAAACCACCCTCCACTTCCTGTTAGCAGAAATTTACTGCTGGATCCAACCCTAAAATCCAACAATTTAGAGCTAAACTAAACTTCCATATCTACAAAAACAACACAACAGTTCATAAACATGATGTCGCTTCACAAATGAAAAACTCAAAAATAAAGGTCTTACAACCTTTATTTAAGAAACTTTTAATAAAACCCAGTAGCAAAGTTGCCCCCCCCGCCGCCTGCCTGCCCACCCACCTCTATCCTCTATGAGAGGCTAGTTCAATAAGAGAGGTGCAACCATCAAAAAAGCTCTTTTACTCATAGTTGCTATTTTGACTTGGTGGTAGAAGTAAGCAAGTAAATAAATAAAGACTGGTGAGCTGGCCTTGAAAACCGCATGGCATCAAATGCCAATCCCAGGTTGTTAATGCTAGCACCTTGAACTGAACTCAGAGGCAGGTTGGTGGCCACCTACCCAGTAGGGTGCAGGGGCAGTCTTAGTAATTCTGGGGCCCCGGGCAAAAGTCCAGGGCAGGGTCCCAGAATCACTGGCCCAATAATGGGGGCAGGGTGTAGGCATAGTTTTATGGGAAACAAATGACATACAATGGCACGAATCTGCCTAAGATCAAGACTCTGTGTTGGCTTCACCAGGGACAGCCCTCATTTGCTGGTGAGGGCTTCAAGGCTGAACTCTGTGGCCTGTTGCACAATTCTGGGTATGTCTGCTTCAAAGCTAGCCCTGCTATGCTCAAAGGAGCTGACTCCCAGGCTTGCAGCTTTGGTCTGTTGCACAGCTTTGCATTGATTATTGCCACCTACCCATATGGTTGCATTTGTGGTGTCTGGTGCCTCATCGATACTGGGCAGGGGAGACATCAAAATAGCTGTTTTCATTTGTCCTGAATCTATGGCCAGCCAGCTTAATTGGGTGACCCTGGTGGATGATCTCTGGAGACACCTGGATCGAGGCAGATCGGTACTGCTGATACTTCTTGGTCTGTCGGCAGTGTTCAATATAGTTGACCATGATGTTGTTTGAATTATTTGAATTTGAATTATTTACACGTATAAGAATGAGGAACCCCCTGTAATTCTGTTTTTAAATCCCCAAGTTTGTGAGGAAACAGTTACACTTTACTAGGGCCTATGCATCTAGAGGGACTCAGCATAGTCTCTTTATCTGGTCTTTTTGTATGATTTAAAAATTAAATAGATTTTCTTGGAATGTGTGTGGGTGGAAAAGGGTAAACAAATGATATCTAAAATTTATAAGGTATTACTAAAATGGTATACAGAAGATATACAAATGATAAAATGGGCAATTAATATGAATAAGGAAATATCTATGTCATCCTGGGAATGTTTATGGAAAAATTCAATGAAAATTTCAACATGTAATAATTTAAAAGAAAATTGTTTTAAAATGATGTATAGATGGTATATGACGCCTAAAAAGATTGCTAATATGAATGATAATATGTCAAATAAGTGTTGGAAATGTAAAAAAAAGAAGGTTCTTTTTACCATATGTGGTGGACTTGTGAAAAAGAAGTTAATTTTTGGACGGAGGTCCATAATGAAATGCAGAAAATCTTGAAATGTAACTTTAAAAAAGAACCAGAAATACTTCTTTTGGGTCTCAAAATGGAGGAAGTGAATGTAAATAAGAGAACATTGTTATGGTATTTGATTACAACGGCAAGAATGACTTATGCCCAGTATTGGAAACAAGACCGAATACCTGAGGTTTGGGAATGGATCAGAAAAATGCTTTTTATGGCAGAAATTAACAACAAAGAAGATGAAGAATTTTTTGCAGACTGGATGGACTTTAAAGAGTATCTAGAGAAATATTGGGATGTTAAGAACAATTTATTGTGCTTTAATAATTATTAAGAATAGAATGTGTAAATGTTGAACAGAAGATGATGGTAGTTAAAGAAATGTTACCTATGAGACTGGAGAAGGGGAGGGAGGGAGGGAGGGGAAAGGGCTATAATAGAAAAGAGGGGATGTTATAATATTGGACGTGTTGTTCTAACCCGACAATAAAATGTTTTTTTTTAAAAAAAAATTAAATAGATTTTCTTTCATAATTTGTGAGATTCGAAGGGGCTCTTGCTGGTTCCATAGAAATTATGCTTTGCTCCTGCTCATCGTGTTTAGCCAGATGCCTGAGAGTGCTTAGATTAAGAAGATAGCAGCCCACAGCCTCCGCTGAGTTTTCCCTCTCCTTTCTACTTACTACCCTGTTGCTTAGTCCTGTAATTCTCAAGGCTGCAACATCAGAATGAGTAAAACAGAAAATTCCTCGATTTGTTCTTCTGTACCTAGAGCTGGAGCCCATGACCTGTCAACAAAAAGCATTGTCGCCTGCAGGTCTTCCTACCTCTTCTCTCCCCACAAGTAGCCATTCCTGAGCTGCAGGACTAGAGTTGTCAGCTCTTGGACGAAAAATACCTGGAGATTTTTTTTGGGGGGGGGGACCTGGAGAGGGTAGACGTTAGAGAGGGGAGCTGATCTCTGTAGTCTGGAGACGACATATAAAAGCAGGGAAGCTCCAGGCCCCACCTGGAAGTTGGCAGCCCTATGCAGGACCCACGTGGAGTAACTGGCCTTCCTGATGGGTAAAAAGGTTGGTGTCTTGGTAGGAGTGCCTTCGTTCAGTTATATCTGATCCATGCTGCCTACAACCCCAGTGCTGCATCAATTGCACTGGTTACCTGTTTGCTTATTTACTCAATTCAGAGTACTGACTATGACCTTTAAAGCCCTTCATGGCCTAGGGCCATCATACCTATTGAACCACATGAGATGTATTCTCATGTACCAGTTCACCTCTTCAGACAGCCATCTCCTTGCGGTGCTCTCTTTTAGTATTGTACATTTGGGAACAGCATCATGGGTTACTCAGATCAGTGGAAGGTCCAATCCTCTGGAATGCTTTACCGGAGTAGGTGCAGAGGGTATCTTTATTGGCTGCATTTAGAAAGGCTACAAGATAGTTTGGTAGAGGGCTAACTGCTTAGGCAAATTTGTTTGTTGTTTCAGTCTAAGCATCTGTGTTTAATCTGTGTTTTGATCCTCATTTTCAATTTGTGTGGTTTTTACATTTTTGTTTTTACCTTGCATGATTGCTTTTATCTTGATAATGAATGTATGTTTTTGTGTTCTTGTGACTTGTTATGATATAACTTGTCACATTTGTAACCTCACTGTTGGATTACTGTAACACAGTCTGTATCGGGCTTCCCTTGAAGACAACCCAGAAACTGCGGGTGGCCCAGAATGCAGCAGCCTGACGACTGTCAAGGGCTGGCTGATAGGAGCGTATGTCAGTCATTTTGATGCAACCCGCAAACTGCAATCTTATGCACATGTATTAGGGAGTAAGTTCTACTGAAGATAGTGCAATTTATTTGATGTAACTATACCCGTGACAGATTAACTTTGTTTTGTAGAAACTGAGCCAGAACCTTCATAGTAATCTATGTTCAGGGCATGAACAGTATGATAGTCTACTTCTGAAGTATGTCAAAAGTGTTTTAGCTGATACAGCAGTGATCTATATTTCCAAACCAACAAAGCTCTGAGCCAGTTTGAAATCAAGAGAAACATTTCTGTTGGATTTAGATGGAGTTGGATCCATGACTTAGTGTTGGGTTGTGAGATAACTGTTAATATTTTAAAGATGTAGAGTCCCTTGAAATGATTAGAAGTAGGGAAAACAAAGGGAGCATTTCTTTATTGGTAAGACAGCTTGTCCAAATGACCTAATAGAGTGCCAAGACAGCTGCATTTACAGAAATTGGAGTTCATTTGCTAAATTTTATAGGATATATTTTTCACATATGTAGGTAAGCCAAAGCCCAGTATTTTCTTGAGGGAGGGTACAACATTAAATTACCAAGAATGTCATAATGTCTTCTCCCTAACAATATATTAAATTGAGATATTTCATGCAACATCATAACAATACTTATTTATTTAATACTTTTTTTTATACTGCCTTTCCACTGGGGAGCTCAGGGTGGTAATATTTTTTTTAAAAAATCTTCTGCATGTTTATTAAGTAGTAGTGGGTGTTGTTTTGGTTCCAGTTGTGGACTCGGGACATTCTGATGCACCAGACAGACATTGTGAATGTCACCTGCCCCTATGGAGATCCAGTGTGGTGCAATTGTTAAAATGCCAGACTAGGACTGGGAAGACCTATGAAGTTCACCCTGGACGACTCACCTTCTCATAAAGTCATAGAGTGACTGTAATGATAAAAGAGAGTCCTGTATATTGCATGCTACCTTGAACTCCATGAAGGAAGGATGAGATAAAGTTTTTTATGTTGAAATAATTGATTACCCTTTAATGGTAACCCAGATTCTGTCACTGGAAGTAGGTGGCACTACTCTCCCTAATTATAGGGCCATTCCCATTGGCTTCAGTCTTAAAACATACTTACTACAAAATACTTATTTGCTGGTGTGGTGACCACCTCCTTTCCCACATTTGTCCAGGAGTTGTGTTTGCTCCAAAGGGTGCAGACACAAGTGTTCCCAGTTGAATCCAGATGATTCTGAGACCATGACAGAAGGAGGAGGAGGAGGAGAGGATTGGATTTATACCCTGCCCTTCACTACCCGAAGGAGTCTTGGAGCAGCTTATAATCCCTTTCCCTTCCCCTCCCCACAACAGACACCCTGTGAGGTAGGTGGGGATGAGAGAGCTCTCTTGAGAACTGCCCTTGAGAGAACAGCTCTGAAAAAACCTATGGCTGACCCAAGGTCACACCAGGAGCTGCATGTGGAAGAGTGGGGAATCAAACCCAGTTCTCCCAAATTAGAGTTCGCGCTCTTAACCACTTCACCAAACTGGCTCTCAGGACTGGCAAAGATGAGCATGATCTGAAGTACTCTGATAAAAATGCTTCCAGTGCCTGAAAGGGAAAGGAGAACCACCTGTCCTGGAATTACCCTAAATATACTGAATACAATATACTGAAAATAGGGAATACCATATCCTGAATCCAAGGAATATCATATCGCTTCCTAGGCAAAGACAATAGATCCAAAATTTGGAATAATTCAAGAAATACAAGGGCTGGGCCATGGAAAGTACTGTGGTTTCCCAATTGTTAGTGTTCCTGCTCTTTTTTGTGTGTGTGTGTGTGTGTGTGTGTGTATATATATATAGGTAAAGGTAAAGGTTCCCTTGCTTGAAAGCCAGTCGAATCCGACTCTAGGGTTGCGGTGCTCATCTCCGTTTCAAAGCCAAAGAGCCAGCGCTGTCCAAAGACATTTCCATGGTCATGTGGCCGGCATGACTAAACACCAAGGCGCATGGAACGCTGTTACCTTCCCACCGAAGTGGTACCTATTTATCTACTTGCAGTTTCTTGCTTTCGAACTGCTAGGTTGGCAGGAGCTGGAACTAGAGATGGGAGCTCACTCCATCATGCGGCACCCGGGTCTCGAACTGCTGAACTACTGACCTTCCACAGCCTGCAGTTCAGCATCTTAACCACTTGAGCCACCGCAGCTCAATTATACATCAATATCTGTAGATCTCCAGGAAATAAGAAACAATGAAATTGATTTTTATGAAATTGAGACAGCAACCCCGAGATTGCTGTCTCCCACCCACTGATAACGGGCCATACCTATCTACATCAATGGGCCGGATTCTCCCTATGGCAAGCTGTGGTTATTGATTTATAATGTGTTTTAAATTTTATTGTATTTATTGAAATGTTGTGACCCACCCTGAGCCTGTTTACGGGATGGGTGGGATAGAAATATGAAAAATAAATAAATAATAAATAAATAAAATGAGGTTGAGTTGTCAGCTTTAAAAAAATACAATAAGAGGAAGTAGATACATGAAAAAAACTAGTGGGATGAGCCTTTCTTACCTGCTAGCCAAGCAGAAAATAAACCTTATGGACTCCTACTTAGTAAGGGAGAACCTTCAGGTACTTCTTCTTGCCCAGTACTATATGGGCCAACCTCCTGCTGGAAATGTCCTTCATTATCCCATACTTCAAAGAACTTGTTTTAGTGTTTGACACAATATGACCTAGCTGCTGAAGTGCCATTAACAGCACTACTGTGCCTACCTAAAGTGCCACAAAATATACTCAGCCTTTGAAAGCAAATGCTAGAGGTTAGCGAAGAGGCTCCATTAACACATCCTGGTTGGAGAGTGGGAGCTGCTTTCTTATGATGATCTGTAGGAGGTGACCAGGCAGTTGGTTTCACACATGGGACTCCTGTAGTCAAACATATCCTGGAGCCAGAGTGGGAAGATGCCATGGAGAAAGGTTCACTCATCAGTAGCAAGTAAGCATAAATATGATTGTGGTATAGGGTTTTGTTTTTTTAAAAAAACAGCTTTGAATCTTGAAATTTTTGAGCATTGATTGTAGGGGTGCAGTTAGGGGGTTTTGGCTTGGGTTTTATGACGCTGCTCATAGCGTATGGTTTGCTCATGCCAGCCAATTGAAAAGTCCCATTTGCAACATGCAGCATGAACTTCCTTTCAGACTTGCCATTTGATCTGCAATGGCCATTATTTGTTAACTTAGTTTTTATCAACCATCCAGGTGATGTCATGATCTCTCTGTTGCATTCCAATATTTTGTGTGGGGTCTCCATTTTCGGTAGTGATTAAAAGTGCAATTGCTATGCTAGGTGCTCCTATATGGACCATCAGAGCGCTACTGAGGTTTCCCAGGGCTACTGTCCCTTTAAAACTTTTCACAGCTTTGTTTTATCCTTTCAGTCCAATGACCTGCTTCCTGTCTTCCCTGGACTAACACTGGAATGCTATCACTCCAGTGCACTCATTCTAGTGCAGGTTGCATTGACCAGTAAATGTTACTTGCCTCTGCATGGATTGTGTGTGTGCAGAAGAGATGTAGGTCGCAACCACTGGTGGGAAGTAACATCTACATTAGCCTGAGATGCAAATGCCTTTCTACTTCCCCATTTTATGTTGAGTTTAATAGAAATACCTCCCTGGACAAACCAAGTAGGAAACGTCGTATCTCTATAAATACAAAATAGGACAGATCGATATCTAATGCAGACTCTAGTTGCTTAAAACCAGTCATCTTTAATTTTGTTTATATGACCAAGAGATGGATACCAGAGTTAAAAGGGAGAGAGTAAGGCTCCGTCACACACACACACTAAATAATCTACTTTCAATCCATTGTCAGTGTACTTTCCAGCTGGATTTTACTGTGTGGGCTGGCAAAATCAAGTTGGAAAGTACACTGAAAGTGGATTGAAAGTGGATTATTGAGTGTATGTGATTGCAGCCTAACTCTGAAAGAATCAGATCTTGTTTGCCTAGATTTCTATCTTGTGGGGACACGTAGTACCACAGTACATATTGTACGTGCAGTCATGGATTGGGCCTTTAACTTCCTGGGACAGTTCCCGGAGGGCTGCCGGTCGTGGGGAGGAAGCTCAAGCTGTGCTCCAGCATGGGTGGGTCCTACCTGGCAGCCAGCGGGGGGATCCCGGGTCCATTCCTGTCCCTTCCATGGCACACGCTTTGTGCGTGCAGCTCGATGATGTCACCCGGAAGGCGATTTTACCATAGAGTTTTGCCAGAATACTAGAGCATCACTGTGCGAAGACGGTGACGTGATGACATCCCTTCTGGGTGATATCAACACATCGCTTTTCAGGCCACTTGGGGGTGGGATTTCCCCCCGCCAGCCGTTGGAGGTCCAACAATCCTAGCTGCAGGGGAGGTTCAGCTCAGCTCAGCTCAGCTCAGAGCTGTCCACCCAGCAGTGGCAAACAGACACAAGGCTGCTTGTAGCCTGTTCCCGAGCTGCCACTGGCTGACTTTTGTTTGGACCCAGGAGGAGGCAATGGCCTATTGCTGTTGTTTCTGGATGGTCCCACGCCAAGAGGCCCTGCATTGCTCCTGGGCTGTTTTAACAGGCAGATCTGCCCATTTTATTGGGATGTTTGGTTACTATAGCAGAGTTTGTCCAGTCATAGAAGCATGGTACTGAGTGCAGTCAATAAATCTCCCAAGAAGTATATTGCAAAAAAAGGTAAACTTACATTTATTCAAGTAGATCCCGTTCACATTCAGGTTGCAGTCAAAAGAAGAGAAAGAAACCTAATCTAAAGAGCACTTTCCCTAACACAAATGGCCAGCTAATCTGGCATCACATGTATGAGAGTATGAGGGCACTGTATCTGGGGTTGATATACATGTGTCTCCATGGAAGGCCATGTGAAACAAGAGTGAGAGGACAAAAAAAAGAGAGAGAATGGGTCAGAGGGCAGCTTCCAAGTTAAGACAAAAAGAGGCATCCCCTTCAAGGAGGCAACACTTATATACAGGGGTCATTTCGTAGAAAAAGAGCTAGGGGAACTCATTAGCATAATTCATTAGCATATGCCACACCCCCTGACATCAGGGGCCCGGCAGTGGACCTGCAAGGCCAGCGGGAGTGCGAGGAAGCCCCGCCAAGGCCCTCCCTGGCCCCAGGCAGGCAGGGGTGGGGAGAGGCGGGGAGGAAGCAACTTACCCTCCCTCTTCTCCTGCCTCCTCCTGGCTGAATGAGGGCCGGAAGCAGGGCGGCCAGACGCAGGGGGCAGGGCTTCGTCATCTGCCCCGCCCCTCTGCACCTCACCCGGGGGAACTGCGTTCCCCCGCGTTCCCCCCCGAAATGACCTCTGCTTATATACACTTAAAAATGATGTAGCTCCCCCTCCCAATGTCCACCAGAAGATAGAGACAGAATTCAACAAGGTCTGAACACACTGGAAAAGTGGGCGGATGTGAACAAGATGCAATTTAACGATAAGTGCTGAGTTCTACCTCTGGGTAACAAAAATGAGGAACACGCATACTGGATGGGGGATACACTTCTGAGTAACACTGTGTGTGAACAAGATCTTGGGGGTAAGGGTGGACTGAAAAATATGAGCAGCCACTGTGATGTGACGATATAAAAGGCTAATGCAGTCTTGGGGTGTATCAACAGATGCATAACATCCAAATTACAAGATGGCATAGTCCCGCTATACACTTCATTGGTCAGGCCACACCTGGAGTATTGTGTGCAGTTCTGGAGGCCTCACTTCAACAAGGATGTTGACAGAATGAAGCGCATGCAGAGGAGAGCAACAAGGATGATTGGGGACTTGGAGACCAAGACCTATGAGAAAAGGCCGAGGGACTTGGGAATGTTGAGTCTGGAGAAGAGGAGGTTGAGGGGGGACACGATTGCTCTCTTGAAGTATTTGAAGGGCTGTCACTTAGAGGAGGGCAGGGAGCTGTTCCTGTTAGCAGAAGAGGATAGGACTTGCAATAATGGGTTTCAATTAAGGGCAGGAAGGTACCAGCTGGATATTAGGAAAACCCTTTTTACAGCAAGAGTTGTGCAACAGTGGAATCAGCTGCCTAGGGAGGTGGTGAGCTCCCCCTCACTGGCAGTCTTTAAGCAGCAGCTGGACAAACACTTGTCAGGGATGCTCTCTAGGCTGATCCTGCATTGAACAGGGGGTTTGGACTAGATGTCCTGTATGGCCCCTTCCAACTCTATGATTCTATGTATGCCAGTTTATGTAATTGGCTCAATTACCGTTTTGAAATTGAGAAGCTGCTTCGGGGGGGGGGTGGGGGGTGTTGTTGCATGTGGATATGTTGGCAATTGGATGGGGTAGCCCACCTAGATGGCAGGAATAGGTAGAGTAAAGGTCAGTGACAATAAGTTTATGACCTAAAAGCTAGCCACTGAGCTTTAGTTGTATTTGTGTGTAACACACAGGCACAAATTCCCTGTAGAATTTTCATGCATGCAAAAAGGGGGACAATTTTTACTCCTTCCCCCTCCTACTCCAGAGCTCTAACTTCCTCCCCATACTGTTCCCCATCCCCTGAGGAGCAGCATTTAGTGGCACTGCATTAGTGGACTGCGGGGGGTGGGGAGGGAACTGCACTCTACAGACGGTTCTGTCCCTTGTTTGACCTTACATGCAAAACCAATACAATAGTCTGTATCTCCACCATATCTGAAGGAGTGTGCGTGCACACGAAAGCGCACACCTTGAATTAAACTTTATTGGTCTTAAAGGTGCCCCTGGACTCAAACTTTGTTCTACTGCTTCAGGCCAACACGGCTGCCCCACCTGAATCTATAGCAATTTCCTGTAAGCTGTGGAGACATTCTGAGGTCGGAAACATTACTGTAGCTTTTGTGAGAGATTCAAAACGGTGGGTGACAGGGTTCGCACCTCCATCCCCCCACATCTCCAGGTAGTTCCCAACCCAGAGCTGACAACCCTAGCAGGGAGATTTGTGGGTGCTGCCTGGGGAAGGCAGAATTTGGGGAAGGAGCACAGCCGGGAGGCGTCCACTCTCTGAAGCTGCCATTTCCTCCAGCGGAACTGACCTCTGTAGTCTGGAGAGGAGGCGTCATTGCGGGAGGACTCCAGGCCCCACCTCAAGGTCAAGAACTTTACTTCTGTACGGCCTCAGTCTGTGTTCCTCCCCTTCTCCTCCCTGGTGTCCGAGGCACCAGCAGGCATCAAAGGAAACTGCTTGGAGCCCTGCTGCCTGGCGTCCCTTTATCATGTGTGGATCAGGTCTTAGATACCTGCTTTTTGTCCACTCCTCCTCTCTTATTTTCTGTCATCAGACGATGGTTGTAGGTTTAGGTTCATTGGGCCACTTTCTCTCACACTTATAACTTTGATGCATGAACACAGACCTGCTGCGAGGCTTCTGATTTGGCAGAACATCCCTGACCCAGTTGGGTAGAAATGGCTTCCGGGATGGCAGACTCATCAGAGACTCATGATCACCTCAGACTCTTTCGTGGCTTCGGGTGGCTGATCAAACACAGCCTGCCTCAGTTTGAACCAAAGCCTTTGTGGCACAGCAGCAGCAGCAGCATTAGCATGCTTCTTCAAGTGACAAACGTTTGCACAGTTCCCCATTCAGCTGATTGTGGGTGCTCTTCTATTTTAAACCCACATGGAAGTATGCTTTTTTTTTTTTTTTAGGCCCATCTGCTACCGGCCGTAACCCAGATGATACAAAGCCTACCCACCGCATCCTTCCCTCCTTCAGACAGTTCCAGGAACAAGCAGTGAGTCAGCCCCGCAGCTGAGCTTGTATTTAGCTAACCCGGCCGTCCTGCCCTCACTGATGCAGGCGGCAGCTCAGCAACAGACTGGCTCCAGGTGTGAAGCGCTGTCATTTTTCATTTTGGAAACAGGACCTCACTTGGAAGGAGATGACTTGGGCAAAAGTCACAGCCACGCACCAACTGTTCTGGTCACAGGGAATGTTGTGAAATCAAAACCGGCTTGGCAGCATCTTGCAGCTTTCTTTTCACTTTGCTTTTCTGGTTTTTTTAAACTCCAGGGTCACAAGGCTTCCTTTCCACTGAGCAACAAAAGCAGAGCTCTGGTGGGAGCTATGTCCCAAGCACAGACAGTGTTAACTATCTGATATCACCACGAGGACCTCTTACAGAAAATACTTGTATGCGTTCAGTCCGTGGACCCTTAATCTCTATTACATTGATATTATTAAAGTCTTGGCTTCCATTACAAGGTAGTTGCGGTTGACAGAGGGTTGGATGTTGATCAGAGAGACCCAAATTCTAATCCTTGTATAGCCAAGGAAACCCACTGGGTGACTTGGGGCCTGTCAGAGTCTCTTAGTTTGAATGTGACAAATTTTATTGCTGACTCCCTTCCTTCTATGAATATGTGAACAACACAGTCTTAATACTGAAATTCATTTTCAAACTTTTAACTGTTTGGGGTGGGGTGTTTTGTCTCATAGTTTTGATGGCGGTTTTCAGGCTCGTCATATATTCACAGCCGGCATGGAGTCACTATCTTCGCGGTCCTGAATCCAGGTAGTATTTATAGAATCTGGGTCTCTGATCAAAATCCAGCTGCTTCAGACGTTTCTGTAGCAGGGCAGGCCATTCTTGGCTTGGTTCAGTGGAATGGCAAACCGTAGTTTAGTGCTATGTCAGTGATCTTGTGCTTGCACCCTCCCCCCCTTCCCTCGTGTGGTACAGTCCAATGAGCTATAGTTTATACTTGTCCTCCAAACCAGGATTGCAAGCCAGCTACTGGAAGTGCAGGCTAGCATTTGCCGACAAACTATGGTTTGTGCTAAGGTGAAATACCCAACTGACCCTTCGCATTTGAACCCAGGGTTAAGACATGTCTGTGGCTTGCTGTAACATCTGACTCGAGCATTTACTCACAGAAGCACATTAACTGCTTTTTCTAGTCACGGACAACAATTGCCCTTTTGCATAATGGGAACTCCTGGAAGCTGAATGTCTGGAGAGGGAAATGGGATGGTGCCTGGTGACCTTTTCTCAGGCACCATCCATTCAGAGAGCCAGTTTGGTGTAGTGGTTAAGTGCACGGATTCTAATCTGGGAGAACCGGGTTTGATTCCCCACTCCTCCACTTGTATCTGCTGGATGACCTTGGGCAAGCCATAGTTCTGTCAGAGCTGTTCCTGAAAGAGCAGTTTGTGTCAGAGTTCTCTCAGCCCCACCCACCTCACAGGGTGTCTGTTGTGGGGAGGGGAAGGGAAAGGAGTTTGTGAGCTGCTCTGAGACTCCGAGTGAAGGGCGGGGTATAAATCTAATATCTTCTTCTTCTTCATAGGCTCTGTGCTCCCACTCCGTGTATTCAGGTGACATGCTTTCTGACTGTGTGAAAAGGGCTAATGCTTTAATAGTTTATATTTTAATCTTAACATTTAATAGTTGTTATTTGTTTTGTTTTTACCTAATTGGTTTTAATGCTATAAGTTGCTGTGAAACCCTTTGGGTTAGCGGCGACGGAAAAAAATCTAATAAATAAAAATGAATGAAATTTTATTACAGCATCCAGCCAGAGCAATCCAAACACTTCAGCAAGGAGCACCAAAATAAAATATTAAATACAAATGCTTAGCAGACACCCCCCCTGACTAGTGTGACTTTGAATGTGTTGCCAGATTTTTTAATGCATTAAAGCGAGAAATTTGAAACCCAGTAATCAGAATTAAATAAAGCCGCTTATTCCTCCCCTCCCAAAAGTCCGCACTGTTAACTTAGTGCACATGCTCAAAATGTATAACCCACACATTCATACCCAGGCAGGTGAGTTCTGCACGAGTGCCATTGCACATCAGGAGAGGGGCCACTGATGCTGATCAAGGAGAAAGGAGGACTGCTGTGTTTACCAGAGGGCATTCCAAGGGATAGCATTGCATGCACATGGGGTTTTCACATGTGCAGGATGCATGAGTGTGGGTTTCCCACAGTTGTTCTTCACTGGCCTTGTTGAACTATGGAAGGCAGTGTGGTGATGGCAGAGCAACAAGATGGCAGCAACTACTTTGTTCTCATGTTTGCTTCCTTAAGTGACTTTGCTCTTGCACTACCTCTAGGGGCCAGTAGGGTACATAGTGGTTAGAATGCTGGGCCACAGTCTGGGTGATGCCGGTTCGGATCCCCACTCTGCCACGGAAACTTGCTGGGGGACCTTTGGCCACACACACTCAGTCCTTATCTGCCTCGCAGGGTGGTTGTTGTGAGGAGAAAATGGAAAGGGCAGAATGGCATTGTAAACTGCGTTGGGTCCCCAATTGGAAAGAAAAGTGGGGTATAAATAAATAAATATATATTTTGAGATCAGGTAAACCTATACATTTCAGTGATATCCAGTCCAAGCTATAGCACTTGACAGCTTTTTCTTGATAGGCATACAAATGTGGGTCCCTCCTCAGTTCCAGGATTGCGTGGTCACTAACTAGTTTGCTCAGATTTGATTTTAATTTTCCGCAGGCCTAATTATGCGTGTCCAAACAGTTCCACCTTGTTCATGCTGTCACCTTGCTTTTCTCCTTTGATGGCCTACCTAGCAGGGTTGCCAGGTCCCCTATACCAGTGTGGGATGCGGGGGTAGGGTTGCCAGATCCAGGTTGGGAAACTCCTGGAGATTTGGGGATGGAGCCTGGGGAGGACAGGGACCTCAGTGGGGTACCATGCCATAAAGCCCACTCACCAAAGCATCCATTTTCTCCAGGGGAGCTGATCTCTGTAGTTCAGAGATGAGCTGTAATTCCGGGGGATCCCAAGGGCCCACCTGGAGGCTGGCATCCCTACTACTTTACGTAGACAGTTGGAGATCTGAAAGGTTTGTATGACTTCCTGACTTACCATTGCCCTCTTTTTTATATGTATTGCAAATCACAATTGCTAGATAAATAAGGTGCAAGAAAAATGGTACTGGCTGTTGAGGCGGTGACCTGGGAAGGAGAAGTCACTGCTCACATGGGGGGAGGGATTTGACATCTTTTGTTGCAGTTGTGGCTGCCAGGAGCCACCAGGAGCCCCTGGGGGAAAAGGTGGCAGCTACAAGCAAGGACGGCTTCAAAAGGGAATTAGATAGGCATATGGAGCAGAGGTCCATCAGTGGCTATTAGCCACAAGGTATAGATAGGGGCTCTGGGGCAAGTGATGCTCTGTCTTCTTGGTACTTGGGGGGGGGGGTCAACAGTGGGAGGGCTTCTAATGTCCTGGCCCCACTGGTGGACCTCCTGATGGCACCTGGTATTTTTGGCCACTGTGTGATAGAGTGTTGGACTAGATGGGCCTTTGGCCTGATCCAACATTGGCGTCTCTTATGTTCTTATGAGTCCTTCTAGATCACCCTGACACGCTTTGAGTAAGTGAGAACTCACCAATCTTTATTTGAACACTAGAAGGAACGTCCTCTCCAGGAATCCATGATGGCTCGTGTCATTCAGCCGAAAAGCAGCAAGTGCCCTCTTGCTGCAGGAGACCACTTGCTATGATTTCAAATCAATTAACAGGTTAAAAGGAATGATGCAGATTCCTAGAGAAGCTTCTTGATGCAAAAGTGCCGAGATCACAGGCATCATGCCTGCTGAGAGGATGAGAACGAAATGAGATAGGTGGGCTGCCTGGCTTCTTGCCACTCCCTGAGTAACCAGGGCCCGAGGAATCTGTACTTGTCATCCTTCTATCTGTGAAGGACTACAAGTACAATGCTCTGTGGACACTGTGAGGCAGCAGTCGAAACATGGGAGCTGCTGCTGGGTCAGCACCATGCAGGTGCTGAAGTGACAACCACACCGAGCATGAGCTGCTAAAGTGAGCATCTGCAACCGCACCGGGTGCTGTTCCACAGTTGTCAGATATTGCCTGTTCATTGCTGATCTTGCAGTGCTGACTGAGAAGGGCTCTGGGCTCCATTCCCTTTCTGGAGCAGCTGCCGCAGGTCTTCTAGCCCACGGTCTCACTAGCCATTCTTGAAGAAAAGTAGACATCTGACTGAATAACCCCAGAGATAACTGTACATATATCGGGCCTACATGCCTCGAGCACGAAGGGGGCGAGGGAGGCAAAATGAACTGCAGCATCGCTGTGGTGGCATGTGAGGTTCAGTAGCTCTTTCCTATCAGAAAAGAGACTGGCGTCCCTTCCCAGCTGGTATTTGGCAAAACATCAGGGCGTTTGTTTGGGAAGCTTCTGTAGCCTGTTGTAGAATGCTTTTGGGAGCCCTTCACAGGCCTCTGAGAATGCCGTTGTGTGGATTTCGTTGAAAACAGCAAAACCCTAATCGGTTGTGGGTCAGCCAGAGTACAATGCTGTTGTTACCCTGCAGCACTTTGGCTGACACAGAGTAAACCCAGAGCAATTGGTTTTGTGCTGAAAGTGCAAAGCAGCAACTCGCTTGGAGAGTTGTTTGCAAACTGATTCTGAGCACAGTGAGATTCAGATTTCGGCAAGCACGTGTCAATGGATCCTGCAAGAATCACTGTCCTCCTGGATTATACTTAGTGTTATCTGTGATGGTTGCTAGCTCCCTAAGTGGATCTGGATCTCTTGTTACACTCCTTCAGTAGAGTGCAAAACCCGTTACTGAGTGGTGGATACTTTAGTATCCAGGTTGGTAAGGTAGAACATTTCAGTCGGAAGTAACATCAAAGGCCTGAAGTTCTGCCTTCCTTTTTCAGGGCTGAACTAGGTGATAAAGTAAAGGTAAAGGTTCCCTTGCTCGAAAGCCAGTCGAATCCGACTCTAGGGTTGCGGTGCTCATCTCTGTTTCAAAGCCGAAGAGCCAGCGCTGTCCGAAGACATTTCCGTGGTCATGTGGCCGGCATGACTAAACACCAAGGTGCACGGAACGCTGTTACCTTCCCACCGAAGTGGTACCTATTTATCTACTTGCAATTTCTTGCTTTCGAACTGCTAGGTTGGCATGAGCTGGAACTAGAGACGGGAGCTCACTCTGTCATGCAGCAACCTGGGTCTCGAACTGCTGAACTACTGACCTTCCACAGCCTGCAGTTCAGCATCTTAACCACTTGAGCCACCGCAGCTCCCGAGGTGATACGGCATTGCTAAATCTGCACAGGAATGTGGCACCATTTTAGTGCTTGGTTTTAGCTTTTCAAAATGCTGTGAGGGCCAAATCCTGCTGGGGACAGTGGAGCAGGGGGATAAGGAGCTCCTGTCTCTCCCCCATGTGCCATTTTCAAGCCAAACAGCACCCCATACCGCAGTCCCCAGCAGGATCTGGCCCCGGCAGCATATTGAAAAAAGAGAGAAGATAAGTTGGTTTTTATACCCCCCCTTGTCTCTACCCTAAGGAGTCTCAAAGTGGCTTACAATCACCTTCCTTTCCTCTCCTCCCAGCAGGCACCTTGTGAGGTAGGTGGGGCTGAGATTGTTCTGAGAGAACTGTGACTGACCCAAGGTCACCCAGCAGGCTTCATGTGGAGGAGTGGGGAATCAAACCCAGTTCTCCAGATTAGAGTTCACAGCTCTTAACCATGACATCATGCTGGCTCTCTATAGCTAAAAACCAGCCTCTAAAATGGTGCCATGTCCCTGTAGTGGACTCAGGGATGCAATATTGTCTAGGTGGGCTCTCCCTAGTCAAGTAACATGTTATTGCCAATAAAGAGATGTAACACACTGGTCTGGTATCTTACCACACTGCTCAGCAAAGTCTGATGCCTTCCTCCACCCTAAGAAGCTTTCTTCGGACTGAAGTGGCTTTTCAACTGGAGGAAGGACTTCTTAAGATGAAGGAAGACTTCAAACTGTGCAGGGAGGAGTGGCAGGATGCAAGCCACTATCAGACAAGGAAACATTTCCTAGAAGCCAGGAAAGAGGACTTCCCATATAACAAGTCTGAGGGTGATGCATGGTGGTGGGATGCATTCCTCTCTAAGCAGTGCCAGTGGTGTGCATGAATTGCTTTGCAGCCTGCATAAAAACAGCCAGGCGCTTGCCCTAGAGCATTTTGTGAGTGCCCAGTTTTCATCAATGGGGTTTTCAGCCAGCATGTCGAGTCCTTGCTTCATAATGGCTGGCTCTCACATGACACTGAGTTTGCTACAGCCCTCTTGTGACAGGCAGCCTTTATCCTCCTTAACAGAAACATCCGCAGCTGCACCACAGCAAGCCCTGGGCTTCTGGGAGTTACTTCATCATGGCCTGACAGCTGTGTCCCCTGGCCATTATCTGATGGCTGCATACTTCAGTCATCGGGTGAATATGCTGCATGCACTCCACTCGAAGCAACCTGACAGTGCTGCTTCCTCTCTCAGAGTATATCTTCTACTGCTACTCAGCGTCCTACAGTTTATCTGTGGTCAGCTTTCTTACCCATTTCCTGCCAGCTGCTACTGGTCTTTCAGTTACATCGCTTAGGCATGTAGGCATTAAGGCTCTGACTGCACTATTTATCCACTGAAACAGCAGAAATGCACAGGATTTCCTACCGTTGAACATGCTGTCCATGGATGGATTTTCTGTATAAACAAGGCTCCCCCCCTGTTTATTTGCTTTTTCTGATAAATTTTATTAAACTTAGGAGATACTTTTACATTGCATGCTGTCTGAACCGTTTAACTGGCCCTGGCAGGCACTGAACTTGGGACCTTCTGCATCCCAAACAAGTATCCCACCTCTATGCCACGCCCCCTCAGTGGTGCTTAGTCTTTCTGAACATAAAATAGCATATTGTGATATCGTCTCCCTCCCCAGCGGATTCTGGTGCCCAGCCTTCTTCTTCATGGGATGAGCCGGAGAGTCTCTGATAGAGGTCTAAGATGCTGATGATGCGGTTTGCAGTGCTGGGGACACTTGCATGGGGTTCAAGGGACTGGGATCCAGTTCCTTACTCGGCAAGAGGCTTGTTTGCAAGGCTTCTTAGCAACTGCTGTCTGCAAATGTATTTATTTCAAACACATATACTCCACTCTCTCCGCATGGACAGCTAGGAGGTGGTATAAGTATGAAACAATAAAAATACAAGCAGTGAATAACAGTAAGAGACCAATTGAACATGGAATTAAACACCCCCCATTGAAGCCATTGAAATACTTCACAAGAGCCAGTAGCAGTAAAAATGAGCAATGAACCATTGTGGCATTAAAAACTGGTACATAAGAAACACTTAAATCAACCTATGGTTGCCAACAGGCCTGGAGCAAAGTGCCCCATTCCCTTTGACAGAGGTTTAACATGTTGAAATGAACCACTGGAACTTTTCATGTCATAGAGGCAAATAGCAACACCTGGTAAATAGTGGCCTATTAGGGCATTTTTCTCCAGCCTTCTTACTACCCTCTCCAGGCTCATATGGGAGGAGGTGGTTGTTTAAGTACTATGGTCCTAAGCTGTTTTAGGCTTTAGAAATTGTATTAGTGGAAGTCTGAGAATACAGGAATGGATTTCCTATTGTTGATCCCCTTGGCTGTGTGTCCCAGGTCCAAGGGTTGCATTGGTAGCTCCTGGCAGAGGAATAGGGGGGATTGGGGTGAGTATGAATGAACAGCTGGATTTTTTTTTTGTAAAAGTGCCTTTGATAAGATTCAGCCTAGATTTCAGTCATTCACCAAGCTTGTGTGACACAGTGGACAGAATTCAGGCTCCACTTATGGATTTTCGAACACCCGCCGGTTCAGCTTGCATTCTGCTTGCTGATCATAAGTAGGGCAGGAAGGCACATTTTCCTTGAGCAGTTTATCTGCTCATGAGCATCTCAAGCCTGTTCAGTGGATTACTTTCCATGTATCTGTACAGTACAGTCTGTAGCATTTTATACATGTGTGTTCTTATGCAGCCTAATGCGAGCCCTACTCTCCCCCACCTCAACTATGTAGCCAGCTATTTAAATAAAGAGTGAACCAACAGTCACAAATAAACACTGTGTTTTAAAAGAAGCCTTACCAGTTGGTGTTTGTCTGTGTTATTGAGATTACTTCACATGTGTAATTTTGACCAGTTTTAAGAGAATTGCTGTTTCCCACAACATGTAATTACATGACCTGACCATACATGACTCAAGGGAGAATCTATTCCGCCTCCTATACAGTTGCAAAAGTAGTTCAGAGGCTGAACAGAATGAAACTCCATCACCACAGGTCCTCCATAGTTTGTGGCTCTCAAAAACAGTATGTTCACCTACCACATGTTTGCTGCAAAGTTCATGGTATCTCCCATTCCAGTCCCTACTAACTTAGTAAGTTTGATAGTTTAGACTCGACCTGGCTTCTTCCTACAACTTCAGCAGATGTCTGATGAGCAGAAATCAATAGGAAATATTTTTGTAGCATAAATGTGTTATGGCTTGCTAGAGTCTGCTGATTAAACCCCTGTTAAAGGTATAAGAGAAGAGGCTGGCTGTAGAAGGGGATGGTTGGAGCATATACAGTCCACCCTCTTTGCTAAAGCTGACCACGTCTGTGTCTGGTCAATGCCTGGATAAGAGAGGTCTTGGGGATCCCATGTGATGCTACCTTTAGTTCTAAGATGAAAGGCAGTCAAGATGTAAATGTAATAACGTAAAGTAAATGTATATGTTAGCAGATGTACCATTCCACTGTCATCAGAAAAGGAACTGAGAACTGATCTGCCTGTATAGTAATGTCTGTTGGTATAGTTTTAAAATGCAAAGGAAGTGGAGCACTGACTGTTTAGAGAAAAACAAGTAGGCTTATTATGGAAGAACAAAGACACCTAAACTAACCAGTCTAACTACTGAGAGAGGAACAACAACAAAGGAGGAAGCTCTGCAGGAGCAGGAATTCTCCAGAAGAGTCAATCAGGAGACAGCAGGGACACAATTTGAAAAAGTCCCTCAGCTGTCCCCCTGTAGGATCTTCAGATCTTCTTCATAAGGCTGCACTACAAACCTTGCATATTCCAAAACCCCTTCTCAAGGTCTATTGTGATGGTCCACAAGATTCATTCTTCTTCGTAGAATCTCAAATTTGTCACGAGGAAGTGGTTTGGTAAGGACATCTGCAATCACATGATTCTCAGTGGGAGAATATTTTAGTTCAACAATTCCTTCTTTTAGAAAATCCACCTGTGTTTAATTTTCCTGCTGTTATCCCTTTTTGATCCTTGACTGGAGATTTACTCTCTCCCTCTGCTGTCTTCCTCAAATTTTCTGCTTGGTCAGTGTGCATTTTGTTTCTGTCTTCCCATGTGGAGGGTTCAGTCCAGTCTCAGCCTTTGTTTTGGTCATGTAGGAGAGTCTCCTCAGTGGTACACCTGTGTTGGTTCTACTTGATTGTCTGATTCCTGTTCATCCTGGTTCCTGAGATTCTCCTGGTGTATCATCACAATCCATAGTGCTTAGAAGTACTTCTTCTGGCTCTTTATTTTGTTCCATTAGTGTAGATTCAATGATTTCTACATTTTCTGCTGTTTTGAATTTTTCTTTTGCATCTATTAAGACCACATTGCAAATTGTTATGGTTTGTGTCTTTGGGTCAAGAATTCTATATCCCTTACACCCCAAGACATATCCAGCAAAGATACCTTGTTTAGTTCTTAGATCCAACTTCTCTTTGCGTATGTAGGCAAAGGCTTTTGACCCACATACATTTAGATGGTTCGTGCTAGGATTTTGTTCATACTATAGTTTGTATGACATGCTTTTGGCATCTTTTGTGGGTAGCCAGTTTTGTAGATAAGAGGCTGTGTTAATGGCTTCACCCTACCCTGTTTCCCCGAAAATAAGACCTACCCAAAAAATAAGAATTTTGTTCATACTATAGTTCGTATGACATGCTTTTGGCACCTTTTGTGGGTAGCCAGTTTTGTAGATAAGAGGCTGTGTTAATGGCTTCACCCTAGTACACCTCTGGTAGATCTGCTTTTAGCAACATGCATCTACACATTTCTGTCAAAGATCAGTTTTTTCCTTCTGCTACACCATTTTGTTCTGGAGAGTATGGACTAGTGTGTTGGTGATCTATACCTTCTTCAGCCAAGTACCTTTTTATGTCATGTCCAATGTACTCTCCTCTATTGTCAGTTTGGATCACCAGCGGTTTCCTCTGGAACCTGTTGCTAACCATTCCAACATATGCTTTCATTTTCTTGAATACTTGATTCTTCTCCCTGATTAGATAGGTAACTATATTTGTATGCCTTCTGTTAAGTTTTGGTTCTCTAGTCGTGCAATAGCATTGTTATCTCTGTGGCCTAATCTCCCATTCCATATCCAGAAGCATTTCTTATGGTTGTAACTTTTGGTCAAGTTTGCACTTTCTGGGCATGTGTCTAAAGCATACAAGTCTTCATGCACACTGCCTGTTGCAATGAGTTCTCCATTTTGTAATTAGACATTTATCCCCAAATGAGGTTACCCAGGGCCATAGCTACTGGTGGGGCATTTGGACCAATGCCCTCCCCCCCACGGATGAGCCCTCCAGACCCCCACCCACCCTGGTGCACCACACACCTTACCAGCAAGAGCTGAGGGGTGCACATGGCAAGTGCTGAAAATGCGCTGCCCCAGCACCTCACTGCACCTGCACAAGTAGCGAGTTCCTCCCTGCAGTGAGGCGCTGGGTTCAACAAAAGGAAGAGGCAATAGCGGCAGAAGCAGGCCTGGAGCTGAGCTGTGGTGGTTTTTCCCTTTTTCTTTTTCACTCTCCCCTCTTCACCCATCTTTCCGTCTTCAAGGCACACTTTCCTGGCTGTGAGCCCCCTGGAAGACAAGCCAGGCTTGCTTCTGTTCTGAGCCAGCAGTGCATAGGATCGTGCTGCAAGCCTGCAGCTGGTGGGCCATTCTCCTTGGCTCTGTAGCCTTCGGGAGAGGGAGAAGGAGAGCTTGGCAAGACTGCCCCTCAGCCGCGGCAGGAACCTCCCTTCCTGCTTGGCTGCAACAGGAAGCGCCATGGAAGAGAAAGTGAGAGCGGCAGCAGAGGCTCGGGAGAAAGGAGGGTGGGGTGAGATCTGACAGCCCTAGACAGGAGCTCCCCATTTCCTGGTTTCTCTGCCTCTTACCTCTCACCCCCCCCCAGCAGTGTTTGGCAATTGGGATTCTCCTTTCCCTTCACCTGCCTTCTCTCCACTCTTCCACATCATGCCTACCATAATTTAATTGGCGCCCCCGCCACTCCAGCACTCTCTCCTGAAAAAATTCCTGACTACGAGGCTGTTACCATTTCTTTTCTTTTCTTTTTTGCAAGAACTCCTACTGAGATTAAATTATTTGCTGCTTGTGGTACATATAGACAGTTCTCAACAAGGATTTATCTGATTTTATAGTCTACATTTTATAGTTCTAGATCCTAGGCCTTCTGCCACAGCAGACCTCCTTTCAGCCACACTCAGTGTTTCCCTTTCTCTCTTCATTTACCGTTTCAAAGATTTCTCTGTGTCCAATAAGGTCGACTGAACATGCACTATCTAAGAACCATGTAGTATTTTTGGGTGCATCTTTGGTTAATAGGAAGCACTTCTTTAGGGGTGAATTCTCCCTTTTTATTTGTTTTGGAGGAGCACCTTTCTGTTTGAAAGCATTGCAGTCCTTTTTAATATACTCTTGTTTTCCCCATGAGTCACAAGTTACTTTTTTTTTTTATGTATAAAGCCATTTGGTCAGGATTGTGTTCCGTCTTTCTATTAGGCTCCTCATACCATTTGAGCTGCGGTGGCTCAAGTGGTTAAGATGCTGATCTGCAGGCTGTGGAAGGTCAGTAGTTCAGCAGTTCGAGACCCGGGTGCCACATGATGGAGTGAGCTCCCATCTCTAGTTCCAGCAAACCATTTGTGTATGAATGCCTGTCCCAGTTTATTAATTACATTTGAAATCGAGAGGTTTCCTTTTGATTCAGTCTGGCATATAATATTCTCATAATTTTTGGTAGACTAACCAAAATCAAAACAACCATGTCCTGATCTGTAATTTCCTTGCCAACACTCCTTAGCTCTTGACTCAGAGCAAGCATTTGATCTAGGGGCTCTCTCAAATTGCCCTCCTCAGGCATTCTAGCAGTAAATACTTTCTTTTGAATGTATAGTTGGCTCTTTAGAGAAGAATTAACATACAGTCACTTAAGTTCATTCCAGACTTCCTTTGCTGTCTGCATTTAAATAACTCTCAGAACGTCTCTATCTGTCAGTCCCCTTATTAGAGTAACTCTTGCTTTCTCGTCATCCTTGTCCCAGGATTTCTGCTCCGCTAAGTTCTCTTCTGGTCTGGATATAGTCTGTAATAGTATAACAGAGTCCTATCTTGAGTAAATAACTTTTCATTTTCTCTTTCCAAACAAGATAATTCATGTCTGTCAGCCTATCCAGTAGGTAGCTGTGCAGGAAGCAGCCATTTTTCAGTTTCTTCTTTTGCCTACCAATTTGTCTAAACATTCCCTTTTTGCAGTGGTGCTCACACTGGGCCTATAACCCTGTTGGCAAAGTTTAAATATGCAAAGGAAGTGGAGCACTGACTGTTTAGAGAAAAATAAGTAGGTTTATTGTAGAAGAACAAACTGTTAGAGCACATACAGAGAGAAAGCCTAAACTAACCAGGCTAACTGCTGTGAGAAAAACAACAACAAGAAGGAGGCTCTGCAGTAGCAGGAATTCTCCAGAAGAGCCAATCCGGAGACAGCAAGGACACAATTTGAAAAATTAGGATGTCCTTAGTCTAGCTATGCTAACTACAAGTCCTTCAGCTGTCCCCCTGTAGGGTGATCTTCAGATCTTCTTCATAAGGCTGCACTATAGATCTGACATGTTCCAACATTTTAAAAAGATTTTAATGTTCCTATTTATATTGTTTTAAATGTTGCATATATGTAAGCCACCCTGAGCCTGCCCTGGCGGTAAGGGTCTGGATATAGTCTGTAATAGTATAACAGAGTCCTATCTTGAGTAAATAACTTTTCATTTTCTCTTTCCAAACAAGATAATTCATGTCTGTCAGCCTATCCAGTAGGTAGCTGTGCAGGAAGCAGCCATTTTTCAGTTTCTTCTTTTGCCTACCAATTTGTCTAAACATTCCCTTTTTGCAGTGGTGCTCACACTGGGCCTATAACCCTGTTGGCAAAGTTTAAATATGCAAAGGAAGTGGAGCACTGACTGTTTAGAGAAAAATAAGTAGGTTTATTGTAGAAGAACAAACTGTTAGAGCACATACAGAGAGAAAGCCTAAACTAACCAGGCTAACTGCTGTGAGAAAAACAACAACAAGAAGGAGGCTCTGCAGTAGCAAGAATTCTCCAGAAGAGGCAACCTGGAGACAGCAAGGACACAATTTGAAAAATTGGGAAGTTCTTAGTCTAGCTATGCTAACTACAAGTCCTTCAGCTGTCCCCCTGTAGGGTGATCTTCAGATCTTCTTCATAAGGCGGCACTATAGATCTGGCATATTCCAACATTTTAAAAAGATTTTAATGTTCCTATTGATATTGTTTTAAATGTTGCATATATGTAAGCCACCCTGAGCCTGCCCTGGCGGTAAGGGTGGGGTATAAATCGAATAAAATAAATAAATAAATAAAGTCTTTATCCAAGTCCCTGGTGTGGTCTCGATTGGTATACTATTCTGGTCACACTTTAAAAGGACATTAAAGAGCTGGAGAAGGTACAGAAAAGAAAAACAAATGGCTATGAGGTTGAATCACCTTGTCTGTATGGGAAAGCTAACACATCTGTGGTTTTTTAGTTTAGGGAAATGTGATTGAGGTGGTGACAGAACAGATGTTTAGAGAATTACACATTGTGCTGAGAGACCGATTTCACACAAGAGCTGCACCGCAGTCACACCTCCCTTTGCCCTGCTTCTATTGGTCAATTTCCCACTCGAAGCCATGCGGCCACATTTTGACCCACGGCTTCACCCGATTTTCCCCTCGGTTTCGTTATCCTGTTTTCTGAGGATCACGAAACTGTGGGGAAACTGGGGCGAAGCCATGGGTCAAAATGCGGCCGTGCGGCTTCGAGTGGGAAATTGACCAATAGAAGCGGGGCAAAGAGAGGCGCGACCGTGGCGCAGCTCTTGTATGAAATCAGTGAGACAGGGGATAGACAGAATTATTCAACCCCCCCCCCCCATGATATTAGAACTTGGGGTCATCTTGTGAAACTAGTTGGCAGGTTGATTCAGAACTGACAAAAGATAGTAGCATTTCACACAAAGAGTAGTTGACTTCTGGAACTCACTGACTTAGATAGAAGGTTGGACAGATTTATGGAGAATAGGGCTATCATTGGCGATTAGTCATGATGGCTGAATGGGACCTCCAGTTACATTGTCTGATGGTGGGGAGCAGCTAGCAGCTGAGGGTGGTTGTCTGAGGGCCCTGCTGGTGGACTTCCCTGTAGCAGCTGACTGGCAACTGTTGGAGACAAGAAGTTGCTGGACTAGATGGGCCATTAGTCTAATCCAGCATGGCTGCTCTTATGCACCACGAAGCTCTCTGAGTGGTTCTGGACAAATCGCTCTCCGTGCAGTGGACTGGGCACATTTATTTGTAGAGTTGTGGCTGCAGCTCGGAAAACACCGTAAGCCCGGCATGCCATTATTCCTTCTTCCTGAGTAATATACTTTGATTTGCAGTGGTTCATTCCCCTCTGAAGTCTGCTTTTGTAGATAACATAAAGCACTTGCCAGAGTGGTTGATAACTGAATATACAAAGTGTGACATTTCCCCAGATACGCTGTGCACTACATGAACACTTTACTTTCCTATCAGAACCCAGAAACTAGAGTTGAGTAAGGGCAAATAACTTGCAAGGCTCGTAAGAAAGACAACCAATGAAACCTTCTGCCACAGCACAGGAAATTCAGGGGTACCTGCCATATGTGTTAAAAGAATACATGCAACGAGCCTAAGGGGCTAGTAATAAAATGTACTGCCATTCCACCTTCCCCTGAAATGCTCTGCGGTCCCATTTGAAGGTGCTGCCCTGCAAGGGGGTAAGATCTGGGGTGCCCCTGCTCAAGCATTCTCATTCCTACCAGGTGGAATGATGTGTCTGGTATCACAGAAATTATGACAGAACTTTTTAGAGATGCATTTTTATGAAAGAGGGACTACTGTTGTAGTTGTCATGTTGGTTGTAAATGTATTATTTTAAAATTTTAATTCATTGTTGGTTTTTAATTTTGAAATGTGCTCTGAGTCTTAATGAAAAATGCTTACTGGAAATGAAGGCCTAAAAACAAAATTTATATATTCTTTGTGTTTTAGAACAGTCATTTTTACCATGTCAGATTGACTGTTTTCAGGAGAGTGGACTGATCTGTAATAAGTGAGTTGTGAGTTATATCCCTACCATCTTTCACATTCTTTTTGAAGAGAATGTTTCTCTGTGCTTTGAGCATATCTGCAACAGAACTTAAGGCCAAACCAGATAAGAAGTTTCAAGACCTCAAGAAACTTTCCTCTGTCCTTTCAACAAAAATTACAGTTCTGGATCTTTCTGCTCACAACTTCTTATCCTGTTTTATATCCTTGGAATAACAGGAGTTCTCCAGGTCAGAGTAAGATCTAACACCCCATTCCAAACATGTTAGTCAGTCCCATTAATTGTAATTAAACCTCCAAGTGAGTGCGCTCAAGCAAATCAGGTAAGGAAAATTGATAACTCTCACTGAAAATGTGCTTACTGTGGTATGTGCTAAGAATATTTCTAGAGCTGGTACACAGGTCACAGCCCTAAGAACACTTTCCTGAGGGTAGGTAGGCCCCATTGAAAAAAAATGGGACTTAGTTCCAAGAAGACTTGCTTAGAATTTTCTCCCAGAATGTATTTCAACTCAGGTAGCCAGACACTGTTTTCTAGTAGGGTTCCTGTGTCTTTAACAAGTGCATAACCTGAAGCAAAGCCAACACAGGCTGCAGTCACACTGGAGGCTTGCCGTGATCTGGGTGCACCTCTAATTGCACTGGTTCAAAGGGTTGCAGGATGGACCAACCAGACAGCACACCCTGGGGCGGTTTCCCTATGCGCTCATCTGGTGGTCAGGCATTCATGTTACTGCAGCGCCTCAACCATGGAGCACGCTGGCCAGTCTTAGTTCCAAGAAGACTTGCTTAGAATTTCCCCCAGAATGTATTTCAACTCGGGTAGCCAGACACTGTTTTCTAGTAGGGTTCCTGTGTCTTTAACAAGTGCATAACCTGAAGCAAAGCCAACACAGGCTGCAGTCACACTGGAGACTTGCCGCGATCTGGGTGCGCCTCTAATTGCACTGGTTTAAAGTGTTGTGGGATGGACCAACCAGACAGCACACCCTGGGGCGGTTTCCCTATGCGCTCATCTGGTGGTCAGGCATTCATGTTACTGCAGCGCCTCAACCACGGAGCACGCTGGCCAGTCATTTTTGTTTTAATGCAGGTGGGTGCATGTGCATATGCACGCATGCGCATATGCACATATAGGAACCAACTCCCCTCAAAAGAACAGTGGCAGAAATGGATCTGTGGGTTCAGACTTCCCTTCCAGGTTCCTTTAGCAGCAGGAGAGTTCAGATGTCCGGGAAAGCAGAGTGGAAGTGCTGGCATCCATAAGCACCGAACTTTCCTTGGTGCCTGATTACTCCTCTTCCAAAGCGGGGCAACACGGGGTGCTGATGACTGGGGTACAGAAGGCAGATGTTGCTGTCTGATTGTGCTCTTTAAATCTGCAAAGGTAACACTGCTATATCATGGCAAACTACTCGTGTGACCACAGCTATGTAAAGTTTTCTGCAGTTGTGTGTTGAAGAAGGATAGATTTCTGTCTGCTGTGCTGCTGTTTCCGGCGCAAGAGCCCAGGATGCACATCCAGAAATGTTGGGAACATTTGATTACAGATGACAATGATGAGCTGACAAAAATTTTTTGGACATGTACACAGAGTGAGATTTTTGTTAGGCCCTGTTAATCAAGTTTGGAAGAATTATGTGGAGGACTAATTCCAACACAAGATAGAGGCACTCAAATGATTGCTTTCAAAACTCTGCATGAACTCTGAACACTGTTAGAAACTATACTCTATAATCTACCTTTTATACTCCCAAAAAAGAACTTGCATCAGTGCCGTCACTAGAAAAGCAGAGTATAGCGTACACTGTAATATAAGACACTTAAATCTTTGTTTTGTCCAGTGGATGTGCACTTTATTTTGTTTTTGCAAAGTACAGTTTAACCTTGCTATTTAACTTGCATGTGAACAAGGTGAAAGTGATTGAATGTCCTTGGCAAATAGGGAGTTCTAAGAACTTTGGTTGAAACTAAACTAAATTTTCCCCTGGAGGATTCTGAAGTACAGACACAAAACCCACAGTGAGGAAGTAGTGGGAAACACAAATGGCATTATGGAACAGATATAGAAAAATGACATGAACGTATGGTCATGGTGAATGATTTTGACATACAGAGCGCTAAACCTATAAGACTGGTTGCCTAAATGGCTACTGTACAGGATGCAAAAACCATTCTATATATTGAAACAAATGTTTTGCAGATGTTAAACTGTCAGTATTTGTTATCAGGACCTTTTCAAAACTAGAAGAATATTATGATTTCATTGACTTTGCCAAAAGTTGTTGGGGTAAAAGCTTTCATTATAGCCTGTGAAATGATCTGTGGCAATTCTTCTTTCTGTAGTTGCCTATATGGGTTTGGCTCCTATACCTTCTTTCTGCTTGTGATCCACGGTCTCCATTGTGAACTGCTGGGGTGGAGTGTGTGTTCCTCTGCTGGTATCACTTCTACTCCTGCAAAACTTTCAAAGAAACAAATAGTGCTACAGGAGAGGAGCATAACTGCAGTGAAGGATCGTCTCCTTGATGGAAGAAGAGCCCTGCAAGCCGAAAAAAAAGTATAGGATCTAGGTTTCTATCTCCTATAGTGACATGAAGTCAGGAAGCAGAATTCCTGAGGATTAGCACCTTAAAGGACTGAGAGCTATCCGAAGAAATAGGACCACACCTAGGGGTCATTTCGTAGAAAAATGGCTGCTTGGATACTCAGACCCCTGTCCAGTGAACAGAACTTGCACGGACAGGTAGCCGTAAGTTCCTTCTTTACTCTTTTGCTCCGTCTCTTCGGCATTGTCTCTCACCTTTCTCGAGCAGAAAATGTTTCACAGTGTGTGGAAGCTGCTTGGAATACTGGCTGTTTAACACGAGCATGTTGGTATTGGATGTTGTTATTGTATGCTTGATATTACTGTGAGTCTTACTAATTGCCAGCCACTTCTGTTATTCTCCTTAATGACCTGCCAGTGCAATCATCAGCGTACACCTTTCTAAGCCCAATGACTACAAGGATTTTTATTTATTTTTTATTTATTTATCCTTGGATTTATATCCCGCCCTACCCCGAAGGCTCAGGGCGGCTAACAAGGACACAATGTGCCAAGATTATAACAGTAAAAACACATAGTATAAAACAGTAAAATACAATATCAGGTTTACAATTTAAACAAAAAATGGGTAGATCTTAAACCCAATGGTAGCTTTCCCAAAATCTATCATCCGCTTCGTGCTAGGGGCACTCCTGCCAACCTAGCAGTTCGAAAGCAAGAAATTGCAAATAGATAAATAGGTACCACTTTGGTGGGAAGGTAACAGCGTTCCGTGCGCCTTGGTGTTTAGTCATGCCGGCCACATGACCACGGAAACGTCTTCCAACAGCGTTGGCTCTTTGGCTTTGAAATGGAGATGAGCACCGCAACCAATGTTCCCTCTAAGCTGTGAAGTCTTGTGAGCAAAAATTCTACTTTGTGAGCTACTGGCATTAAAGTTGTGAGCGAGCATTTTGGCTACTGCATGAATTAGTTTGCTCTGGAACCTTCCTTCCTGAGCTAAGACAAAAATGTGTAAGCCAGAGGCTAAAAAACTGTGAGCTAGCTCGCACTAACTCAGCTTAGAGGGAACACTGACCGCAACCCTAGAGTCGGATTCGACTGGCTTTCAAGCAAGGGAACCTTTACCTTTACTTTACCATTTGTGTATGAAAGCCTGTTCCAGTTTATTCATTACATTTAAAATAGAGAGGTTTCCTTTTGATTCAATCTGGCATATAATATTCTCATAACTTTTGGTAGACTAACCAAAATCAAAACAACCATGTCCTGATATGTACTCCTTAGCTCTTGACTCAGAGCAAGCATTTGATCTAGGGGCTCTCTCAAACTGCCCTCCTCAGGCATTCTAGCAGTAAATACTTTCTTTTGAATGTATAGTTGGCTCTTTAGAGAAGAATTAACATACAGTCACTTAAGTTCATTCCAGACTTCCTTTGCTGTCTGCATTTAAATAACTCTCAGAACGTCTCTATCTGTCAGATCCCTTATTAGAGTAACTCTTGCTTTCTCGTCATCCTTGTCCCAGGATTTCTGCTCCGCTAAGTTCTCTTCTGGTCTGGAGTCTGTAATAGTATACCAGAGTCCTATCTTGAGTAAATGATTTTTCATTTTCTCTTTCCAAAGCAGGCAGGGGTGGGGAGAGGCAGGGAGGAAGCAACTTACCCTCCCTCTTCTCCTGCCTCCTCCTGGCTGAATGAGGGCCGGAAGCGGGGCAGCTGGAAGCAGGGGGCGGGGCTTCGTCATGTGCCCCGCCCCCTCGTACCTCACCCGGGGGAACTGCGTTCCCCCGCGTTCCCCCCCGAAATGACCTCTGCAGTATATGGCTCAGTTTATGGTTGCACTGTTAATTTCTGAATTCACTCTATTCTGATTTTCAGTATTCCTTTCAAGTTTTATGGAGGAGATGCATCACTTTGTCAGTAGATCCTTTTTGCTGTTTGTTGGCCATATAGGGGTCTGTGCACCTTTAAATGGGTGTAAAACATAAGTGCTCCTTTAATTTTGGAGTAAGAGATGCTGGAAGGAGGCTTTTCTACCTTACACTTGAGCTGAACTAGTATGAATTTGGACCAAATTGCAAAATAGGCAACATCCACATAGGCATGTATATAAGGTACCCTAAACACACATGGTAACTCCAGTGGGTATAAAATAAGATGCCTTTACTCACTATAGATTCAGGTGGGTAGCCGTGTTGGTCTGAAGCAGCAGAACAAAGTTTGAGTCCAGTGGCACCTTTAAGACCAACCAAGTTTTATTCAAGGTATAAGTTTTTGTGTCCCTGTACACTTCTTCAGATAGTGTGCATGCACACGAAAGCTTATACTTTGAATAAAATTTCGTTGGCATTAAAGGTGCCACTGGACTCAAACTTTGTTTTACTCATAGTTTGGGACACTTCCACATAGTTTCTAATCTTTCCAACCCCAGTCTCTGTAGAAATTGGGAAGTCTTACCATGTAAGGTAAGCTAATTACATAAATGCAAACGTCTATACTTGGTATAATTAGAAGAAAAGTAATGTTAATACTTAACTATGTGAAGTTTTGGGTTATGTTAAGAAGTCTGATCCCCAGCAGGACTTGTAGTTATGTATAGCATGTTTATTTCTGGCCTTTCTCCATGGCGTCCAGAATAGCACCTTTTTATCTTCACAACAACTCTGTTTACAATCGAAACACATTAGAGCCATGGTGGCAAAAGATCTGCTTCTGCGCACATGCTGTCAGAATCATTGTACTGGATAGCTCTGGAAATTCAGCTCTGTGGTAGAATAGTAACAAAGGTCAAGCCTGAGATTTTGACAGTGACTTTGCATTACATTCTGAATTCTGGTGGTTTGATAAGGCTGTGAATAGGGAAGAAGACTTTATATGGCAGATGGGAACGAGGGGAAGGAACATAAAGGTAGAGATGCTGCTGTATTGACTTTCATAGCCGGGCTTGATTAGAGTTGGGTAACAACAACGAGCTGAAAGGATTCAGAGTAAACCAATTTAAAGTGTAATTATGAAGGGTTTGAGATATAGTGTGTGTAATTATTTTCTCTTGCTCTGTGTGCTATACAGCGAGTGATTTGTTCTACGGACCATCAGAGGGGGGAGGAAGGAAAACGAGAAGAATGGAAAGGAATTGCTTGACGAGAGTGTTTTCTGAAAGATAGGATCCTTTTGTATATGGTTCCTCCCTGTGCTGAAGAGTTTGTCAAAGGCATGTAGAATATTCCCCCCACCCCGAATATTTTGCATGAATATTGAAGGAGAAGAAATACAGCAAGGGTATGTGAAGGAACAAAGCCTATTGGAGACCTCGTATTTCAATAGTGCATGATTCTTGCCTAAATGGAGAAGGTAAATATAAACCTTTGAGAGAAGAGAAAGGGGTCTTCAGGCAAATGTTTGGAAACCCTTGTGATAGAGCTAGATTTACAGGTGTGGAGAACAGATGGTGAGGAGCATGAGCAAGGGACATAGGCGTAATCTTCGTGGGGGGGGTGGGGCGTCAGCCCCCGCCGAAATTTTCAGGAAGGTGCTCAGCCTCCCCCGGGAGCCACCCTTGCTCCTAGCAAAGCAATGCCTCTGGCCCAGCCCCAGCCCCCCCTGGGAAATTGGAAAGTCTACACCCTTGGGGGGACATCATGAAGTTCTGCTGATGACCGGGGAGGACCTCAGCTTCCAACTCACTCTCCCAGGCGGGAACTAACAGAGTCCTGAAAAGAAGCTGTTTCTCTCTTGCTGGCTCCCAGGCTGCAAAGAAGCTATAGTTTTGAAGAGAGCTTAAGGTGGTGAGACAGATGCCACTTCCCATTGTGTACACACATATTTTATACTAGTAGGATCTCTTGTACTTCAGGCAAATGTTTGGAAACCCTTGTGATAGAGCTAGATTCACAGGTGTGGAGAATAGATGGTGAGGAGCATGAACAAGGGACATCACGAAGTTCTGCTGATGACCGGAGGGGACCTCAACTTCCAACTCACACTCCCATTCGGGAACTAACAGAGTCCTGAAAAGAAGCTGTTTCTCTCTTGCTGGCTCCCAGGCGGCAAAGAAGCTATAGTTTTGAAGAGAGCTTAAGGTGGTGAGACAGATGCCACTTCCCATTGTGTACACACATATTTTATACTAGTAGGTTCTCTTGTAAATAGGTTTTATAGCACTATAGAAACTTGCAAAACCTATTCAGCAGAAATGTTAGTGAACACACCGCGGACAGCAGGGGGGGGGGGAAGTGCCTTCTTCCTTACCTTTGCATGTTGAACAACCATGGAAAATATGTTTCAACACCCATTCTCTTAATTACTAATTAACAAGTGTGATGAACGGCACCTTTTAAAAAACCTCAAAGTACTGTACAAACAGAGTAAAGGTATGTGAAGGGTTAATTTTCCACAGAGCCAGAGAGCCTTGAGTAACAGGCTGCTCTGAGCAATCTGATTGGACAGCATCAGCTGAGTAGACACATTCTTGAGAGAGCTGGATGCTGAGAAAAGTTAGACTTGTGCCTTGACTAGAGAAAGTCAGAATTCTGCCTTGATTGAGGCTGCAGCCAGATGGGCAGTTTGGCCCGATATAGTTGCTTTTCCCTAATGGATTAAACTGGCTGGTTCACACAGCCACATCTGGTAGCTGTTCCCCAGTTGTACTCACCCCATTGTAAGAGAAGTTGGAGACAGAGTAAATAAACAGTAGTTTAATTTTGGTGCTAATGGAGCCATGTGCATTCATCCTGTGTTTCTGGATGTCCGAATGCCCCTGGTACACACTCAGACTGGTTTGGAAGTGTGAACCTTTAGTTCCGGTTTTGCCATTCTGATTTTTTTTTTAAATGGTAGGGCATATGCGCATGGGCACACATGCACACCCAAGAGATATTTTCATGAAAAGGGTCAAAGTTGTGTTGTATTTTTTTAAAAAGACCAAACTGCGTGCTCCATGGTTGATGCAGAACACTAATCTGAATGGTCAACCACGGAAGAAGTGTGCAGTGCAACTGGATCAGAATGGGAATCTGACCAAAAATCCCCATCACAAAATGCAACTGAGTAATTAGGGGTGTGCCCAAACCATGATAACCGACCAGTCTGTCCACAGCCTGAGAGAGCCTGATTTCAGCCTTTGCTGAGAGTGGTTTAACACAGACAGGAGAACTGGGGAAAAGTGGCTAGGAGGTTTGGGAAGTGCATGGAGACTCCCATTCAGGCCAAGGAAAGGGGAAATAGTTCTGAAGAGTACAGAGATCCCTGGCCTGGCCTGGTTAAAAACTGTCCCTAGAGAGCTAAAGAGTCAGTCAAAAACTGGTGTTTCAAAGAGAAGCAGTTTGAGTACTGAAAAAGGTGTACCAACCTTCTGGGAAACCAAAAGCGTTTGAGAGATACTAAAGAAAATGTGCTGGACTGTTAAGGAAAAAGACTGGAACAAAAGCCTCTCAATATAAAGTTTCAAGGAACTGTGAAAAAGCTTAGGAAACTCTCATTAGCCTGAACATAAGAACTAAAGCCTGTGCAAAAACTGGCTTTACCTCAGAAATTTCAACCCCTGAATTCACCTGACCTTTCCCCTCTAGATCAAATAAAATATTTTGTTCTTTTTAAATTTTAAAAACATCTCAAGTGCCATTATCGGTGGTTTACGTTAAAGGGGGCTCCTGATCCTTCCCTCAAGTTCCTGGGCTGTGCCAGAAAAGTCAAAATACAGAACTGTCAAAGGGTAGGACAGCCAGTTGTTGTTGTTGTTCAGTCGCACAGTCGAGTCCGACTCTCCGCGACCCCATGGACCAGCTCCCGCCAGGCCTTCCTGTCTTCCGCCGTCCTCTGAAGTTGGCTCAATTTTATGTTCGTTGCATCGATGACACTGTCTAACCATCTCATCCTTTGCCCTCCCCGTCTTCTTTGACCTTCAATCTTTCCCAGCATCAGGACGACTTAGCTAAAGAGGAAGACATACTACATGGGTGGTTCAGTTGCAGAGGGGAATGGAAAAACCCAGGGAAAATTTTGCCTCTGAGGGAGGGAAGAGGGTCATCATAACAAATTTCCACTTGATTGACTATTGCTGGGAGGCACTGCTTTAAAAGAAGATAAACCCCGGAAGGGGAAATGAATGATCCACTAAGACAAGTCCTTGAAATTTGCATCTGTTTGAATTATGGTTGTCAGCCTTGAGGGGGGGAGTTGTTCTCCCAAAATTACAGCTGATCTCCAGACTATAGAGACCAGTTCCTTTGGAGGGAATGGCAGCTTCAGAGGACAGACTCCATGGCAGCGGCTCCTGGCTGAGCTCCCCCCTCCCCAAACCCCAGGCACTGCCTCCAAATCCCCAGGAATGTTGCAGTCTGGAGCTGGAAGCCCTAACTTGAACAGATGAACCAAAACTTCACATTAGTAGTCTATAGTATTTTGAACTATAAGTAAGGGATTCAATGTTTGCATTTTCGCCCACAAAATACTGCCCATTAGCAGGTCTTGGGGAAGATTCTAGGGTAGTTATGATCCGTAAGAAGGGTTTGTGGAGATAATTACAAAAACCAAACATTCAGTCCCTGACTCCTAATCTGAAAAGCACAACTTGGTCCTCTGTTTTAGCACAGCATGAGGAGTAAAAACACCGAATACAGGAATATACCAGTACAAGTGGGGACCAGTGAGAAACTCAAGGGGGAATTCTCCTCTGGTGTCTAACACCCACTGCCACTTTTCTCTATCCCTCCTACCCACTGCCCCCTGCTCCTGTTTGGTGTAGTGGTTAGGAGCGCGGACTCTAATCTTGGAGAACCGGGTTTGATTCCCCACTCCTCCATATGCAGCTGCTGGTGTGTCCTTGGGTCAGTCACAGTTCTCTCAAGGGCAGTTCTCGAGAGAGCTCTCTCAGCCCCACCTACCTCACAGAGTGTCTGTTGTGGGGAGGGGAAGGGAAAGGAGTTTGTAAGCCGCTCTGAGACTTCTTCGGGTAGTGAAGGGTGGGATATAAATCCAGTCTCCTCCTCCTCCTCCTCCTCCCCATCTTTTTTCTTCCATACCCTCATTCTCTCCCCCCCAGTCCTAACACTGGCCCCTGCCTTCTCCTTGATCTCCCCCTGCCCTCCATTTCCTCAGTCCCCGTGCAACTTGCCCTTTCCCCTTGTCATTAGGAGAAAGAAGTTGACAACTGGAGGAGGCGGGTGCTGAGCAGTGGCCACGTTTGTGCTCAGAGCGGGGGGGGGGGGGGGGGTTTGGAAGATGCTGTTACCACCTCTCCATGGCTGCCTCTGCTTGCCCACTTTCTTCCTATGGCTACCGCAGCAGTAATGAGCTGGTTCATGTGTGCAACGTTCATTAATCACATTATTAATCGTGTAGACTTACATGTGTGAATCAGCTACCACAGATCTAACAATAACCGCACATCAAAATTTAATCTCACCCTTTTCTCAAACACTAGGCTTTTCGATACAGTACACTCTTTGGCAGGGTTGATGAATTGTCAAGGAGCACTTGAAGATGATATCGTGCAAATTAAAAAAAATGCATTCATTTTTCACATTGAACTGCCAAGAATCAAGTGATTTACACACTTGTGTGAACCAGTTTCCTTGAGATAGCTGTAAATATGCTCTGAACAGAACCAAGTCCTAAAAGAGAGAATGGGCCTGTGGTTTGGCATTTACTGTTCTTTAAAATTGGGGAAACAAATAATTAATATCAAGTATCTAAGAGGAATGGACTTATCAAGTGCTGTACCAGTAGTCGTGCACACATATTGTTGGAGTCAACTGCTCTTCCTGTAGGAGAACCAAGGGAAATAATGTTACTTTCTCCTGGTACAAGGTGGGAGTACGAAGTGCTGATAATACTTTTCCCTACTGACCCAGATTCCTGGCTCTGCTCCAGGCACAAGGCCAGTGCTGCTGAAAATGGAGGTGATTAATCAGCTCAGCTGTGCACTGCTAGCACCATACAGAAGCACAGCGAATGCACCTGTAATTTCAATATCATGAGCTTTTGCTGTTCCACTTTAAAAGCTAATGAAGCACACAATGATATGACACAGATGTAGGAAGCAAAAGTATGACAGGGAAAGGCAATTAACCTCTGTACTAATGAAGTCTTTGCAACGTTAATACAATATTTTTTCTGGAGTACAGTAGCCAGGCCTTACAAATACCTTGGGAATGAAGATTGTTCGTTACACCAAAACTAGTATTGTGTTTCCTAAATTCCAGGGCCTACCTGAACAATGTCGCTTGTCCCTCATAAACCACTGGGAGCAACTGTCCGTGTAAGTTCCCTGGCTCCTCTACCATCTAAGCATTAACAAAAATCCTTCTCAGGACTCAATCAGCAGCTATGTGAAGGTACGGTAGGTGGAGGAACCCATCAGGATGCCTGTGTTTGTGTCTTTTTGTACGCTGCTAGGTCATATTTTGGAGATACTTTTTATATTTCACCTTCACTGTTAACTCAGGAGATGAAAGTCATGGCTTTGTCTGTTTGTCATTTGAGCCACTCTTCCCTTGTCTGCTTCAGTGGGCAGGTCTCCTAGTGTGCCGTACAGTGGGGCGGGTGAGTGAGACCAGGGCCCGAGCATCGTGGAACAAACCTGTCACGTGAGCCCTCCCACCTACAGAGTGCTATTTTATAAACACAACCTCATGAATCATGTAAGATAAAATGCTATTTCACTGTTGAAATGATGTCAATAGACCCCATTAATTAATTAATTGGACTTTTGGGCCACCCTTCCCCGCGAGCAGGGCACAGGGCAGTTGACAACAGAATGGGACAATAAATAATCTGAATTAAGTTAAAACCAATAATAAAACATAATACAGAGTCAATAAATAAAACAAGCTATTCCAAGGTGGCAAGGATTTTCAACAGAAAAATTGCAGCTTCCCAGGGGTCATTTCCTGCAGGAGTGCACAGGAGCGGAGCTCCGGCAGTAAAGAGCCCAGGGGGCGGGCACATGCAACAAGCCCCACCCCCTGCTCCCAGCAGCCCTCAGTCAGAGCAAGAAGCAGCCAGGTAAGTTGCAGAGCTCCCCCCCAAAAAAAACCAGTCCAGTGGCACCTTTAAGACCAAGTTTTATTCATGTACAAGCTCTTCCTCCTCTGTGAGAGCAGATCTGCATGTTCCCCCCCCCCAATAGCTAGCAATCCAAAACAGTCCAATGGAGCCTGAGCAGTGGGTGTTGCCTTCTGACACACTTCCGGTGATATCAGGGGGTGTGGCATATGCAAAGAAGTTATGCTAATGAGCTATGCTAATGAGCTCCTGCACCTCTTTTCCTATGAAATGACCCCTGCAACTTCCCATAGTCTCTTAAGAGGGGGCAGGTGAGAGGAAGCGGGAGACCTGAGAGTACCAGACTATTTGCTGTCCCGGCCGTCACTGTCCTCAACCAAATGCCTGGTGGAATATCCCTGCCTTATAAGCCCTGTGGAAAGGTAGTAAATCCCACAGGGCTTGGAGGTTCTCAGGCAGAGAGTTCCACCAGGTGGGAGTTCCACCTGGTTGAGGACAGCTGGATCTCTCTCAGTATCCCAGGAATAGTCTTGCAGCTTGTGCTAGGATTCTCTGTGTACCCCAGGCCTCAGCAAAATGAACCAGGGTTCTAGGCCAAAAGAGTGCTTGGAATGACTCATGGGAGAAACTGCAGCTGCCTTGTCTCCTGTTTAAGGCAAATTTCAAAGGACAGGAGGACTTTGCAGGTTCAATCCAAAATTGTCAGCAGTGACATGTTAATCCTTTAATTTGTCACTGTTAACAGTCAAAGAACAGGACAAAATAAATTTTTGGAAAAGTGGCACATCCAAATATCTGTGTTAGACAGGTATTCAGTAGTGTGGATGAAAGCTCCCCTTGCTTTATTTGTCCCGACAACCAATAGAGTGGAGGAGGTAATTTGTTACTCAGTTTACAGATGGGGGACTCAAGCTGAGAGACAGAGCCATTTTCCAAGGCCACTGTGACATGTTATTGACTTGCAGTGGTACTAGATCAGCTTCGTAAAGGGGCAAGTCTATGTGGCAAGTTTAGACTGTCAAGTGGTATTCTTGGTGAGTTGTTCACAGTCTTATAATTCCCTTAGATGACAATGCTACCAAAGTCCTAATACATTTTAAAAAAACAATGGGAGATCTTTAAAGCCTGGCTTTAATAGCTGGGACTAATCAGGATAGCTGGGGTCAGTAGTACTACAACAGTTCATTTTGCATTTCATTATTACTTGCTGGCTGCCATGTTTAGCCCCTTTGTTGAAAATGCCTTGATCAACTAGAGAACTCATCATGATTTATCAGTCGCAGATTTTTACCTTATAAAATTCATTGTGCTATAGGTCTTTATTAAAACTGTAAATGGCAGGTACTATCTTAGAAAAGGCTTTCATTCTTGTATATGAGAGAAAAGGTAAAAGCATCTTCTAAGATGTTGTCTACTGCAACATCTAAAACCAAAGTGCTTTGTTTGTCTTTAGGACCATTTTTCTCATGCAAAGGCTCGGTCACACGGGAGGCTTTGATCCGCAAGAGGGATGGATCGGGGGCGCATCAAGCGGGCACCAGAGGTCATTTCGGGGGGATCGCGGGGGATCGCAGTTCCCCCGGGTGAGGTATGGGGGGCGGGGCACATGACGAAGCCCCGCCCCCCGCTTCCGGCTGCTCCGCTTCCGGCCCTCATTCAGCCAGGAGGAGGCAGGAGAAGAGGGAGGGTAAGTTGCTTCCTCCCTGCCTCTCCCTACCCCTGCCTGCCTGGGGCCAGGGAGGGCCTTTGTGGGGCTTCCTTGTACTCCCGCCGGCCGGGACCGCTGTGGGCGGGGTGTGTGGCCTTATGACACACTTCCGGGGATGTCAGGGGGTGTGACCTTATGACACACTCCCAGTGATGTCAGGGGGTGTGGCATATGCTAATGAGTTATGCTAATGAGTCCCTCTAGCTCTTTTTCTATGAAACGACCCCTGGCGGGCACGATCACACCGCAACATCTGGGAAGCGGTGTGCACCGGTCCCCGATCCGTCTCTTCCGGCCGAAGATGCGGATCAGAAAAAAAAAACTACGAAACACTAGTACTTACCGAAAAATCTGCTGCAGGGGCAGACGTGTGATCGCCGGCACGCTCGTCTCCCCCACAGCATGCGAGGTCCTGCCGAACTGCACATGCACACACATGTGCCTCGCTCTGCGGTCCGTGGCTTCCTCTCGGCATCTGATCGTGCCGGGGAGGAACTGCGTGGCAGCTGGGGGGATCTGTCCGATCCTGCCACTGCACTTCTCTTTTGGTTCAGCTCAAAAAAGCCGCACTTTGGCCGCGCCTATTTTCCTCAGTGTGACCGGGGCCAGAGTTAGTAAACTGACTGAATGCACAGTTAACTGACTGAAATTCATGCAATCAATTGTGAGTTCTTGAATCAGGTAACAGCCCTATTTGACGGGCATATTGTTCAGTACTGTAATCTGCTCTGAGCTAGGGATGTGCAACATCTTTTCCTCGCCTGTGAAATTTCACTGGACTTATGAAAACACTCTCAGCTCCCTTAAAAATGCCTTAGGTATCTCATCAGAGGAAGAATTTAATTAATTCCTTTCAAATTATGCTCTATGTGAAATCTGAGGACCCCTATCGATGTGTGGAGGACCTCTGAGAGGATTAAGTGGCCTCTTTTGGTTTCCTTCCAAATTCCTCTGATATTTTATTTGAGGAAGAATGCCACATTTGTTTCAATTTTACACCTACGAAAATTTTTAGTGGCAACTGTACTCTGAGCTCCTGGAGTGGAAAGTCCTTGGGTCGGGTCCCTCTGACTCTCTTCAACTAACTTGGATCCTTACCCATCTTGTATTCATGATCAGCAACATAATGCGCAGGCACTCTATCCATGCGTTCATACCGTGTAGACCACTCGGTGATCATGTGGAGGTGGGGGAAAGGGCCAGTGTGCTCGTGCCCATTCTCCTTCCATATGCACAGACAGGTAATCTGCTTAGGGGCAATCCATTGGAGAAAGTGTTTCTCCCTCATGGGAAGACTTTGCAAAAGAGAGTCATATGATCCAACTTAGCTGAGGGGATCACAAGATCCAGCCCTCTGTGTTTGTCACACCTGACTGGCTCTGTATTAGTTCTCTGTTGCTGAGATAGGACATAGTATCAAACACAATCATTTATATATTGCTCACACTTAAAATGTATGCTGTAGTACATCACTGATCTAGCCAATCATGCTTTCAGTCACGCACTAATGTGTTTGACAAATTACAATACTTTGCTGCAAGTATTTCCTGAGTTTTCTTCACCAAGGTGTCTCCTATTTAAAGTTCCATTCAAAATGTTGAATTTGTAGTAAATAAATAGCAATGTTTAATAACCAAACAAATGAATTACCTAATACAAAGTAACATGAAGGGCCAGGGAAGCTGTACCGTCAAAAAATTCCAGGGTGTTGGTTTCCCAGTCTTTTGTTCTTGTTGAGCAAGGAATCAAACCGATTGACAGGCTTATTGTTTTTAGCACTTTTTGTTTTTTAAACCCTCAGTTTGGTTATTTTTAAAGTTCTGAGCTAGGAAGGTTAGTGGTTTGGAAAATGTGTTTGGCAGTCTGTTAATTAAAGAATGAAACTGAAATAAAAAACAGAGTACTTTTGCACTCCTCATTTGTGGATTTCAAAGTTCTTTGCAAATATTAATTAAGCCTCATAACATCCTGCAGAGGTAGTATGTTAAATGTTGTTATCTACATTCTGCAGGTGTGGGGGCCTGAGAAACCAAATGCGCAGGCCTGAGCCTGCTGGTAACACTGGCTAAGAGTTAAAAATGTTCATTCCCAGAATAAGATAGGATTGGGTACCCATGATGAAACTGTTTCTCAGTCATGATGCCTGTGGGACGGTCACAGGTGAATCCTTGTCTCTTAGGCACAGGCCCCTGCCACACTGCAGGGGAAAAGCCTCTTTAAAGCGCGGCTTTTAAAAGCCGCGCCAACGTTGACACGGCGCGGCGGGATCACACAGATCCCCCGGCCGCGCCGCCTTTTCTCCCCGGCGCGATCAAACGCCGGGGAGAAAACACGTCCCGAACGGGAGCCGGCTGAACTGCGCATGCCCGAGCATGCGCAGTTCGGCTCCAGGCCGGGGTTGAGCCGGCGCAAGGGAGCGCCGGCGATCAAACGCCCGGCCTGAAGCGCGCCAAGGAGTTGAACCACCGAGGTAGGTGGTGTCAACTTGAGGCGCGTTTTCTCAGAAAGGGCCAGTTTGGGGGCGGAAGCAGAACGCTTCCCAGATGTTGTGGTGGGATAGCGCTGCTTTGATCCGCCCCCAAACTGGCCCGCAACTGGCCCAAATCGCCGCGTATGAACGGGACCACAGTTTTCTTCATACAGGCATTCTAATGATATAGTGTAACAGTGTTTGACAAGCGCAGACCCAGATAAAATTTTTAGGAGGAGTATAGAAAGGAACATTCTACCATGTGTACCACCTCCTATCACTGCAGCACTCTGATGGGGAAAAGTGCAACCAATACCATATTCTCTTTCTGAAACTTCCTGACTACAGACTCTGTACTTGACAAATCAGACTGAAACCCACCTTGAGCTTGAACACAGAATGGGAAAGCGGCCCAGGGGTCATTTTGTAGAAAAAGAGGTGCAGGAGCTCATTAGCATAACTCATTAGCATAACTTATTTGCATATGCCATACCCCCTGACATCACCGGAAGTGTGTCAGAAGGCAGCACCCACTGCTCAGGCTCCATTGGACTGTTTTGGATTGCTAGCTAATGGGGGGGGGGAGGACATGCAGATTTGTCCTCGCAGAGGAGGGAGAGCTTGTACCTGAATAAAACTTGGTCTTCAAGGTGCTACTGGACTGTTTTGGGCCCAGGGGGGCTCTGCAGCTTACCTGGCTGCTTCTTGCTCTGACTGAGGGCTACTGGGAGCAGGGGGTGGGGCTTGTTGCATGTGCCCACCCCCTGGGCTCTTTACTGCCGGAGCTCCGCTCCTGTGCGCTCCTGCAGGAAATGACCCCTGGGAAAGCCACCTTAAATATTCACCCTCAAGAACTGACCTCAAAAAGCTTGCTCAGAATAGCAAGCCAGAGTCTTAGTGGGGCTCTCTCCTTTAGGATCTTACATGAGGGGGACTTGAGGGGAAGGGGAAATCCCATCCCCCTGCTTCTTCCCCCCCTCCCTCCCCAACCCACCCAATGAGCTTAATCCCTCCTTTAGCCACTCCTTACCTTTATCTTCTTCTTCTCACACTGTTTTATTCATACAATGTCTGTATATGCGCCAACGTCACTGGATATTTTAATGTATTTAATATACTTTGCCCAACTATGTTAAATATAAATTAAATCATCCTTAGTTGTACATTTGCTCACTTTGCAAAGAATTCTGGATTGTCTCCACTACTACATGTTGGAGAATATGATATATTAACATTACATGGTTGTTTCTACTGAGATGCAACAGAACTCAAATCAAGAATGCATACATAACCAGTTTTCCTCTCTTTTCACTCAGCAATTTCCTCTAATGATCCCCCAGTAAAAACAGAGCGGAGGTCGGAGGATATAGCTATATCACAGGCTCCCTGGTGGTGGAAATGCATCCTTGTACTCCACCCTGAACCTTGCTAAGTTTCATGGATGGAATTTGCTGTTAGGATCGTGTGGTCCTACTGCCAATGCCCTAAACTGCTACACTAGCCAAATGTTATAGAGGCTCAGATGCCCTTTGGCTGGTACAAGATTACCCTAGGCCAGAGGTTCCCAAACTTATTTGGCCTATCGCCCCCTTTTCAGAAAAAAAATTACTCAGTGCCCCCCTGGAAATCTACCTTCAAGAAGTGGACAAAAAGATGCCGTGACAAATTTGCACATGGTAAAGAAAGATGTTGTTTGCCAGTAAAGAAAGATATTGTTGGTCTGAAGCCAGAGGCCAGCAGCAACCACCACATAATAGCCCAGCAGCAACACCAGTCTTATAAGGGTGCACATGCATTTGCAATTTGAAATTGCATGGCTGTGATTGGCTGTGGGGACCACTCTCCACCCACACCTCCCTCCCTGATCCCAGGGAAGACCAGGAGAAGGCAGGATGTTATGTCCGCGGACCATTACCAGGGGTCTGCGGCCTCAGTCCTTAGCTTGGTTCGAAACACAATAGGGACCAAGGATCCTAGACCACCCTGACTCCTCCAATAGGACTTGGAGGGAAATTCAAACCCCCCAATGGAACTGTGGGTGTGCCCGGGTAGAGTGTATATAGTTGGCCCTTGCCGGGCCGTGTTTGTTCTCTTGTTGTGAAGTACAATAAACGCATCTAGCTAGCATGTCGTAGTCCGAGTCTCCATGTGCAAACCCAGTACTTTACACAGGAAAAGGCTGCTTTAGATAGGCTCTGGACTCTTCTTTCTTTATGCTTCCACCGCCCCCTTATTTTTATTCAATGCCCTCCAATTGCACCCAAGGCTCCTACCGCCCACCTGGATCTTTCCAGTGCCCCCCAGGGGGCGGTATTGCCCACTTTGGAAACCAGTGGTCTAGGCAGAAGCTAGGGTTGTCAGACCCCTGGTGGAAGCGGAGGTCCCCCACAGCCAGGCCCTGATCCCCAGCCACTGATGAGCTGACCGGCAGGGGGACTTACCTGGAGAAAGAGAAAGGCCTAGTCTCATTGCCATTCTGTACAAGAAGTGATGTCATCACATCAGCTACATCCAGCTCTGGTATCTGGCCAAAAACATCTCTGGTAGAAGCCAGTTTTACCACAGAGTTTTTTCACAAATACCAGAGCGTTGCCTGGATGTTGCAGCATGATAATGTCACTTCCTATGCGATGCTGGCAACGAGGCCTGGGCCTTTCTCTTTCTCCAGGAAAATCCCCCCACCCCCCTGGTAGCCCGTTGGAAACCCTACTTGAAGCTGGCCCAGAAGGCATTAAAGAATTGAGAGTGCAGCTGCAAAAGAGGCCAGAAACACTTGCTTCTGATATCACTCCAGTGTCTCTACATTACAGTTTCTTGGGCTCCATATATGTCCTCAGATTTACTTAACTTGGCTCCCTGTGCACAAATTTGCAGCCGTGTTTTTCAAACTGCACCAAGCCCTTAAAATCTACATTTAAAAATTGTCCTGGTATTAGGGAGGGATTTTTTTTTCAATTAAAGAAAACCTAAAGGGAGAAAGCACTGTGTAACTTCAAAGAAGCAATTCTCCTTCTCTCCTCCCCTACCCCCCAGAAAAGATATATAGGAAAAACCTGACCATATTTGCATGGGAGGCTCATGAATTCTTTTCTCTCTGCACCATATTCTAATTAGCCAGCAAAGAGAGAAAATCCTTTTTTGACCAAACTGACACCTATTTACAGCAAAGAACTCTTCACAGCAGGGGTTTGCAGCTGAAGATGGATGCTTCAATCTCTCTATTCCTTCTCCTCCAAGGCTTAATTTGAGTTGGGTACTTCAGGTTTTTATCCATTTAAATTAAAGGCAAAACTGCAACCATTGCAGGCAGTTGTAGGTATGCCAGATGTCATTATTAGTGGGGTGAATCCAAAACACCATGAAAAGGATGAAGTTTGTGGAAGAAGACTTTCACCCTTTCTGCTTCAGTCCACTAAGCCTCCAGAAATTATCTTTCTGGGGTTCAGGGGACCTTCCTGAACTTCAAGTAGGGTTCTGCAATGGGAAGGGGTAATTGTCAACCCTCTCAACAAGGCAGTGCTGTAGCTCTGGCAGTGACAAAACAGGAGGCAAAAACAGCACTGGAATGGGCCCTGATCCTTGACCTGCTTACAGTCCTACCCCCCAATGGAGGGGGGAAAGGAGGAAGAGCGACTGTGAATGGGACTGTGGCAGCTGCTTGTGCCCACCCTCCTGCTTGTGATGGTACCTTCTCGTGGTTGCCTCACACCAGGCAAAGGCTGCCCCATGCTTGGGCCAGGGTGGCTTCTGCTGGGGTGGCGGCAGCACCCTAGGCCTTCAACCCACTGAGATTGTTCCCAGTAGCCTTAATAGCCAATCCACCCATGCTCCAGTAGAAGACCAAGTTTGGATCCAACCCTATACAAATTGTTATATAAAAATGTAAATTACAAATTTGCTATTTTCATATTAAGGACTCCTAAACACGACGAAGCCTTTTGGGCTTGTATGTGTATGTCGCTTTTGTTATACCCGTAGAAAACCGATTGCTGCATGCTCATAGCATCCATCAACAATTGAAATTAAGAAAAATATACAAAGAGTTAAAAGAAAGTGTTTGTGATTTAAACAAAGCTCTGTGTATGTTTCTGAGAGAGTGAGAATGAGAATTAATGATTTTTGAAATTTTATTTATGTTGTTTACAAATATAGGTACATTGATTTATGGTTTTAGCGAAGGCGTGATACACACACACACACATTCATCGATAGCACAGAAATCAACATCATGATTTTTATTCTTTCACCCTGCATATCGCATGTCATTTCAGTATTTCTTGCATGAAATACAACAGTACAGCATTGGTGGGAGCTGCATGTGTAATTTTCATACTTTGGTATTGTTTTAGAACGTAATATGCACTACCTTTTGCTGGATAGCCATTTGCCTCTGTCTCTAGAGGTTAATGACATAGTTTTTGATGTGTTTGTCTAGATGAGAGCTGCATTGCATGGGAATTAATATTTATGTGCAGGAAATGTGGCTTTCTGCATCCTAGACTGAAATTGCACATGTGTTGTAAAGCACAAGACGGTTGGGAAGTGATTGTACGGCATGGCCACCAATAGATTCAGAAGACCAGTACGAGCACATTCAGAAAAGCCTTTCTGTTTTTCTCATATTTATGTGCATTAGCGGTAGAAGGGTTGAAGCACTTTAAGTGGCATGTCTGAATTCAATCAGGGTTGCATTTAGGTTTTTGTTTTTTTTTAAACCAACACCTGCAAGAGATCTTGATTACAGCTATCCTGGGTCACTTCTAGTGCAGCCCGCAAACCAAGCATATAGGCAGAATACCTCCTTAAATTTCAATTTGATAATTACTACATAGAGGTGTGCATGGTTCTTTTTTCCTCCATCTCATCCTGACAGCAACCCTTGTGAGGTAAGTTAGGCTGAGGGAGTCAAGGTCACTGTCAAACATTCTAACTACTACCCTACCCTGGCTCTCTACCTTTGGAAACCAGTCCTCATCCTGAGAAACCAAAAGCTTCCTAGGCTACTCCCCAAACAATGGTGTGTACTCCCTTGTTTAAATAATAATAGAACTGCAAGGAATTTCTCTGTTCACCTTTCCTAGTTCTTTGTAGGCAGGCTTTGCTTCTCACTTCCTGCCTTGTTTATCCTTCATCTTATGAAACTGCCAATGAAGGATGTTGCACAACTGGTTAGATGCTGGGGTTGATTGCTCAAATGTGTTTCTTATTGTTGTTGTTCAGAAGCTACCTTGCAAACAAACTAGCAGCCTTTTGAATAGCAATGGCTATGGTGGGTACAGATGTAGCAACTGCTTCACTGTCACTCTAGTCAGTGAGGGAAGGCCGGGGGACTCTTCCTCAGTAGCTCTGATGGGCTTGCAGTGTGAAAGGTCCAGGAACAGCCCTGCCTTCTTGCCATCTCTATTGGCCCAATATCCTATGGACAGAGCTTTTGAACTTGTGTTTATTCCAAATAGTTTTACTGTTGGTGAGCACGTGATTTGGGGCCTTTTATAAATTGGCATTCTGTAGTATATGAGTGTTGCTGTACAAGTAGCATTTCCTCCTGAGTACCAACTGAAGCAAGGTAAAATTTGTGCAGAGGTAAAAATGCCATTTTGAGGTTGTCAGGCCCTTTAATGGAGATAGTAGCCCTGTGCAGATGACCCATCTGTGCACTGACTCACTGCATGGGGAGGGAGAGTAGGCACAAAGTTGCTGCCCCCATCCCTGTGTGCCAAGTCATCTGCATAGTGCCATTACCTCCATTAAAGGCAATCTCAAAACTTCAGTTTAAACAAGGCATCCTATGAGTACAAAGTCCCATGATGGGATAATGCGTTTGCTTTGCCAGCACCATATTTAATTCAAGCAAGAAATTCATACTACGGTTTTGGAAGCCTCCCATTGGAGAGTGTATTTTTTGTTGAAATGATGTTATGTGTGGTTACTATCACAGATCTGGAATCCTGCAGCGGAAAATTTGAGTATTAGAAGTAAGAGGCAGGGGAAGAGTTAAGCACACTTTCCCTCACATTCTTTTTCCAAATGTAAATTGGTTCATCCTGAGGAAACTTTGCAGAGTGGAGGAGATGAGTTGCAGTGTAATATTCCGTTTCCCCTCTAAACAGATATCCCCCTCTAAACACCCGCTTTCTCAAACAGACTTCCAAGTGGAACTGTTCATATTTCCCCCTTCACTCCTACAGGTCTCTTGAGATTTTTCTTTGTGACACCACCTGGAGGGCAAAATGACCTGATATCAGGGTAGATAGAAAATTCCTGGAGATTTGGGGGCACGACTGGAGAGGGCAAATTTTGTGGAGGGCAGGATGTGATGTCTCTCTAGGAAAAGAAGAGAAGAGGAGATTGGATTTATACCCCGTCCCTCACTTGGAGTCTCAGAGCAATTTACAAACTCCTTTCCCTTCCCCTCCCCACAACAGACACCCTGTGAGGTGGGTGGGGCTGAGAGAGCCCTTTCAAGAACTGCCCTTTCAAGGACAGTTCTGCCAGCACTATGGCTTGCCCAATGTCATCCCGCAGCTGCAAGTGGAGGAGTGGGGAATCAAACCCTGTTCTGGCGCTTAAAATCAAAAAGGTGGCAGAGCAGTTTTTAAACTGAATATTGGGGGAAAGCCGACAGGAGACGAAAAGTCTCTGGTTTGGGTTGCCGGACAACGACTCGAGATAGCAAGAGGAAGGATGCAGGCTTAACTTGTAAGGGAAATTACAGCTGTTTCTATACAAATGCTAGAAGTGTCCGAGGTAAAATCGGGGAGTTGGAGTGCTTGGTGTCGGAGGGAAAAATAGACATTGTGGGTATTTCTGAAACTTGGTGGGATGAGGAAAATCAGTGGGACACAGTGATTCCCGGTTATATATTATATCGGAAGGATAGGGGGGGAAGGGTTGGAGGTGGGGTAGCTCTGTATGTCAGAGAGGGTATAAAGTCTAGAAAGATTGAGAGGCTAAGTGAATTGGATTCGCTTCTGGAAGTTCTATGGGTTGAAATAGGGGGGCCAAAAGGAAACTTAACACTGGGAGTTTGTTATCGCCCACCAGATCAAAAGATAGAGGAGGATTATAAAATGATGAATGCCTTAAAGATAGCAACTAGACAAAAACACTGTGTAATAATAGGTGATTTTAACTACCCACACATTGATTGGGTCAATATGTGTTCTAGTCGGGAAAAAGAGATTGAGTTTCTAGACACTCTAAATGACTGTGCTATGGAGCAGATGGTCACGGAACCTACCAGGGGAGAGGCGATCCTTGATTTGGTCCTAAGTAACACTCAAGACCTGGTGAGAGATGTAAAAGTGATTGCACCGCTTGGAAACAGTGATCATAATGTTGTTGAGTTCATCATTTGTACAAATAGAGAATTGGCCAAAAAGACTCACACAACCATTTTTAACTTTAAAAGGGGTAATTTCTCTGATATGAGGGGACACGTGGGGAGGAAACTGAAAGGAAAAGTAGAAAGGGTCAAAACAATTGGGGAAGCTTGGGATCTATTTAAAACTACGATCCTAGAAGCTCAAAAAATATATATTCCGCAGGTTAGGAAAGGCACAAACAGGTATAGGAAAAAGCCTGCATGGTTAACAAACAGAGTAATGGAGGCTGTAAAAAGTAAAAAGAATTCCTTTAAGCAGTGGAAAGCTAGTCACAGTGAGGCTGATAAAACGGAACACAGGCTATGGCAAATAAAATGCAAGTCTGAGGTCAGGCAGGCAAAAAGGGAATATGAGGAGCATATAGCAAAAAACGTAAAAACCAACAATAAAACTTTCTTCAAATACATTAGAAGCAGGAAACCAGCCAGGGAGGCAGTGGGGCCCTTGGACGACCAAGGGGTAAAAGGAGTATTGAAGGATGATAGGGAAATGGCTGAGAAGCTAAATGCATTTTTTGCCTCCGTCTTCACTGTGGAAGATGAGAGGTGCTTGCCCACTCCAGAGCCGCTGAGTTCGGGAGGGGTGTTGAAAGACCTGAGTCAGATTGAGGTGACGAGAGAGGAGGTCCTAAAACTGATAGACAACTTAAAAACTGATAAATCACCAGGCCCAGATGGCATACATCCGAGAGTTCTGAAAGAACTCAAATGTGAACTTGTAGATCTCCTGACAAAGATATGTAATCTTTCCTTAAAATCTGCCTCCATTCCTGAGGATTGGAAGGTAGCTAATGTCACTCCCATCTTTAAAAAGGGTTCCAGAGGAGATCCGGGAAATTACAGGCCTGTCAGTCTGACGTCGATACCGGGTAAATTGGTGGAAACCATTATTAAGGAAAGAATTAGTAGGCACATAGATGAACAAAACCTATTGAGGCAGACTCAACATGGGTTCTGTAAGGGAAGATCTTGTCTCACTAACCTGTTAATGTTCTTTGAGGGGGTGAACAAACATGTGGACAAGGGGGATCCAATAGATATTATTTACCTTGACTTCCAGAAAGCTTTTGATAAAGTTCCTCATCAAAGGCTCCTAAGTAAGCTCAAAAATCATGGGATAGAAGGACAAGTCCTTTTATGGATCAAAAACTGGCTAGTTCATAGAAAACAGAGAGTGAGTGTAGGTGGGCAATTTTCTCAGTGGAGGGTGGTAAGCAGTGGGGTACCGCAGGGATCAGTACTTGGTCCACTGCTTTTTAACTTGTTCATTAATGATTTGGAGTTGGGAGTAAGCAGTGAAGTGGCTAAATTTGCGGATGATACGAAGTTGTTCAGGGTGGTGAAAACCAGTGAGGATTGTGAGGCACTCCAAAGGGATCTGTCAAGGATGGGCAAGTGGGCGTCAACATGGCAAATGGGGTTCAATGTGGCCAAGTGCAAGGTGATGCACATTGGAGCCAAAAATCCTAACTATAAATACACGTTGATGGGGTCTGAACTGGCAGAGACTGATCAAGAGAGAGATCTTGGAGTTGTAGTAGATAACTCACTGAAAATGTCGAGACAGTGTGTGACTGCAATAAAGAAGGCCAATGCTATGCTGGGGATTATTAGGAAGGGTATTGTAAACAGATCAGCCAATATCATAATGCCGCTATATAAATCAATGGTGCGACCTCATCTGGAATACTGTGTGCAATTCTGGTCACCACACCTTAAAAAGGATATTATAGCTTTGGAAAAAGTGCAGAAAAGAGCAACTTGAATGATAAAAGGGTTGCAACACTTTCCCTATGAGGAAAGGTTAAGGCGCTTAGGGCTCTTTAGCTTGGAGAAATGACGACTGAGGGGTGACATGATTGAGGTTTATAAGATTATGCATGGGAAAGAGCAGGTAGAGAAAGAGGTACTTTTCTCCCTTTCTCACAATACAAGAACTCGTGGGCACTCCATGAAATTGCTGAGCGGTCGGGTTAGAACGGATAAAAGGAAGTACTTCTTCACCCAAAGAGTGATTAACACTTGGAATTCAGTGCCACAGGAAGTGGTGGCGGCTACAAGCATGGACGGCTTCAAAAGGGAATTAGATAAGCATATGGAGCAGAGGTCCATCAGTGGCTATTAGCCACAAGGTATAGATAGGGACTCTGGGGCAAGTGATGCTCTGTCATCTTGGTGCTTGGGGGGGTCAACAGTGGGAGGGCTTCTAATGTCCTGGCCCCACTGGTGGACCTCCTGATGGCACTGGTATTTCTGGCCACTGTGTGATACAGAGTGTTGGACTGGATGGGCCGTTGGCCTGATCCAACATTGGCATCTCTTATGTTCTTATGTTCTTATGTTCCCCCAGATTAGAGTCCGTGCATTTAACCACGACATCAAACTTCTGTTTCTGTCCTCTGAAGCTATCATTTCCTCCAGCGGAACTGGTCTCTGTAATCTGGAGATCAGTTGTAATTCTGGAAGAACTCCAGGTCCCACCTTGAGTTTAGGAGTGTTCACACTGTTGGCCCGGAGGCATGGCTGTAAGGTGAGGCTTTCTTTTTTTGTAATCTGGAGATATGCGCTTATGTGCATAAGAAAAATGCAGCTTTTGGCATTCACACTTTGTTGGTTCGGGATGGACGTGGGATAATTGCACTTTCCAGTGTTTGCTACCATTTTCACCAGGTATCCTTTAAACTTGGGAGCGAAGCGTTACAAGACGGGTTGAGTACGGGTGGGGAACGCTGGACAGATGTGCCTGTGCGAACGGCCCCTTTAATCCATTTGTGAAACATTCCTCACACGCGCCTATATCGGGGCAAACTGCCCGTCTGAAGTCGACTGTTGAGTGTACAGAATGTATGGTAGAAGCCATTGACACTGGCACTGCAAGCTGTGATCATTAGCAACATGTGTGTGCATTTGTGCATGTCTCTGTGTGTGTGCGTGCGCACCTGTGCAAAGACGGCTGCAACTCTACCACACTTTGCACAGGGCTGTAATTTGTATGGGGGAGGAGTCCTCTGGTAGAAGCTCTGGAGAGCTTTTTTTAGTCTTGTGCCACTAAACTTTTTTTAAAAATGGAGAGGGGTATTTTTTGCCAATGCCCTAGTGCAGCTGCTAGTATCACTAATTTCCTGCCCTTCTTGCAAATTTGCATGGTTTTCTCTTTGTGATTCTCTAATTTGATCCTGCACACTGGTCATGATCTTGGCAGTTTTTTAAAACCTGTCCTGTGAGGACTGCACTCTTCCTCCAAATGGGTCGATCCAAAGTGATTCTTAAATTTGGTGGCTCGCAGAAGGTCCATGTGGCTTAGCTGCCATTTTAATGTTAGGCTTCCAGAGAGTGTCAACATGGTTCCCACCCCAACTTTGTTCACTAAAGCATTACATGGAAAAATGTTTTCAATCCCAGTATTTCTCTTTACATCTCATGTCAATTTCATTCCATGCGGACGATCCCGCCCTTTATTTTGTTTGTATGCAGAACTGAAATCCTTTTTTTGGTACCGGGGATGCTGCCGTTCGCCTCCGTTCTGACCCCCCTTTCAAGTCAATACCAGTTGGGAGCTAAACCTCACACAGCTCCTTTTAAACCCCCCCCCCCCAACTCTTTGCTTTTATTTAGTATTTTTTAAAAAACTCATGCTGCTTGTAAAAAAATTAAAAATTAAAAATTTAATAATGGGGGGGGAAATGGAGCTTGTACACTGATGAAAGGGGGAGGATGGCGGGAGGCCCAGAGTGGGTGGAATGACCTCGATGTGGGCAAGGAGTGACCTTCAAGGGGCAGCAAAAGGGTGGGTGGGGGAAAATCTGAGTGAATCTGTATGCTTTTGAATCATCTTTGGCTTGGAAATGAAACAAGGGGGAAATTGCCCCAAAAGCATTCTCAGAAAACTCGGGGAAATCAGCGACCAGGAAGCGAACGGAGTGCTGAATGGAGGAAAATCAATACAGAACGAGGCCAAAGAAAGGGAAAGGAAAACTAGGTTGTAACGGGTCTTTCATTCTTGCATATGAAGAAAAAGAGGAGCAATAGAATGGTGTATGTAGAAATAATCAGGGCTATTTTTGGGCAGGAACGCACAGGAACAGAGTTCCGGCTGGCTCCCAAGTTGGCCACGCCCAGCAGGAACTCATTAGCATAATAGGCCACGCCCCACAGCAACAACTCATTAGGATTGGCTACATTAGGGTTGTGTGGCCTAACATGCAAAGGAGTTCCTGCTACAAAAAAAGGCCCTGGGTTTTGACAACAAACAAGGTAAACAGAATAACAAGCAAAAGGTGGGTGTGGCTGGAAAACCACACTTCTGGTAACATGTGGGTTACCTAATGTGCTAATGAGCTGTGCTGTCAGGGGTGTGGCCCAATATGCTAATGAGTTCCTGCTGTTGGGTGTGGCCTATTATGCTAATGAGTTCCTGCTGGGCTTTTTCTATAAAAAGAGCCCTGGAAATAATGTTTCTGTAGAAAAATTTGAACCAAGAGGGCTATCAATATACAGATGTAGTACAGTTGCTACAGCCTGCTCTTGTGCTGAGAGTATGTGTGTGGAGAGAAAGTGTGACTGTGAAACAGAAAACGTATTCATTCTCTTAGAAAGGAACAATATGTTGTTCCTAATCTATTTTATGTGTTTTGTAAAAACATTTTGTGTTTTATGTAAGTCGCCCTGAGCTGGCTTTGGCCAGGAGGGCAGGATAGAAATCTAATAAATCAAATCAAATCATTCCTCCTTCCCTGATATTGAACTGATAACTGTTAATGTGTAAGGATAGTTAGCCGAAATATTCCCTTCATTTTAATCACGTCAGTTCAGAAGACATTTAAGGCCTATCTAGTCACCAGAAAGTAAACCCATTTTTTAAATGCAGTGTTGGCACTAGCTGCATTCCAGTACGACTAGCCCAATAACCTTTCTTATGTAGTGGATGGGGGGTCATCTTTCCACAGGGTTTTTATTTCTTAAATAAGACAAGATAAGTGATCTGGTGTTGAACAGCGGCAACAATCAGAAGCAAAATGTTCACAAAATGTTGGGGGATTTCTGTGGTGGGAGAAAATAGCTTTGGTGGTACTCACCAAGGTTTTCTTCTCCTGCTTTTAAAATGATGTGTGAGTCCTCCCATTTGGTAGTGGATCAGCAGAAGGAAGCCTCCAAAGGAAGTTTCAGAAATGTATGACAAGTAAACACTTCAGAATCAAACATTAAAATGGTTATGAAAAGGAGAAGGGTTCATTACTGTTGATGATACATGTCCTGGCCAGTAGTCTTAGGCTGCAATCAGACGGGCAGTTTGATTCAGTGTGGCCCTGATTCTAATTGATCCAGGGTTGTTTTTTTTGTAATGGAGAGTTTTGCTCTCCCCCTTAACTCTCCTCACCGCATGTTCTCCCCATCCTTGATAGATCAGATGCAGCAGTCAGGGAGTAGGGCAGTTGGGCAGCTTTTTTTAAATCATTAGTCTTCCGAGCATGGGCATAAGCACTGATGAGAATCAGCTCTTCAAACTCCTGGAATAAAGGCAGCAGCTGATGGCCAATGGGATTGCTGGAGGAGGCTGCTGGGAAATGGAGTCCAGTGTGAGGGTAGTATTTTTGAAACCATGTTTCTAAGAAAGCTGGAGTCACTGGCTTTGTTCTCAGACTCCCTCCCCATCCCTCCCTGAAACAAACTCATCTTGTCAATTAACCCCATCCCTACTTCGTGTGCCACAAAGCTGTAGGCAGGAGAGAGCTAAAACACATGGAATGGCAAAAGTGCAAGGAAAACATTCAGATCTCCTTAACAGCTCCAAATCACTAGGAGGCAGTCCAGACAGGTGGAAATGAGGGGTGAAGCCGGAAACAACCATAAGTTACATGATTTTCCCAGTGTTGAGAAAACCGCGACCAGAGTGCGGTGATTGCAGAGGCCAATGAGTTCAGGACGGGATACAGATGTTGCTGTCTGATCAAGCATTTTAAATCCATTAGGAAGCAGCAGTGACACCAGCACAAGAAGCCCATCTGACTGCAACCTTAATGTAACTACATTCCACATAGTACTCCAGCCTGTCATATCTGTGCTAGCTGGAGTGGGTGAATGTTCTGTTTGTTTAATTTCATTTATATCCAGTGTTCCCTACAATGGGGTCCCAAAACAGCTTTAATTTATTTAATTTGATTTATATCCTGTCCTATCCTGCAAGCGGGCTCAGGGCGACCAATATATATAGGTTAACAACCATAAAAGCATTAAACATAAAAACTAAGACAAGTTTAAAATGAACAGGTAATAGCAATGATGGCAAAGAGACAGATAATTCAAATGCCTCCTAAAGTTGACAGTCTTCTAGCAGGGTCAATGTGGATAAAGGTAAAGGTTCCCTTGCTCGAAAGCCAGTCAAGTCCGACTCTAGGGTTGCGGTGCTCATCTCCGTTTCAAAGCCGAAGAGCCAGCGCTGTCCGAACACATTTCCGTGGTCATGTGGCCGGCATGACTAAACACCATGGCACACGGAACACTGTTACCTTCCCACCGAAGTGGTACCTATTTATCTACTTGCAATTTCTTGCTTTCGAACTGCTAGGTTGGCAGGAGCTGGAACTAGAGATGGGAGCTCACTCCATCATGCGGCACCCGGGTCTCAAACTACTGAACTGCAGACCTTCCACAGCCTGCAGTTCAGCGTCTTAACCACTTGAGCCACCGCAGCTCCTCAATGTGGATGAAACACAGTGACAAAGACTGTGCACAGGGGAGGCCGGAATGGAATGGATGTCCACCACCTCAACTGAAGGCCTGGCAGGACAGCCCTGTGGGACTGTGATAGACATTGTTCTCCCCTCCCCCATTTTATCCTCACATCAATCCTGGGAGGTCGATTGGCCTGAGAGTCTGTAAGAACCCAAAGGTTCCCCAGCAAGCCTCCATGGCAGAGTGGGGAATCTGACCCTGAGCCTCCTGGTACCTAGTCTGACACTTTAACCACTACACTATACTGGTTCTGGCAAAGATGCAGTAAAACAGGGTCACTGGAGCAGGCTGTAAGGTCTTTCCTACAGAGTCATTTTATGATGTAATACATTCATATTTATTTTGTATACCTTGCATGATAAAGTATGTATGTCTTCCCTCAGAACAGCACCTTTGTTACAAGGATGCTGCCTTTTGCGAGCACTTACAAGATGACATTTTTATCAGGGAGTCTGTGGTTCCTCCTGGAAATGCATTGTCGTCCCCCCCCCCCAAGTCGGAATAACGAGACATAAAAAAGTTTGTAAGTGCAAAAGGCG
>NW_015163619.1:678648-682887 GCF_001447785.1 Gekko japonicus | reverse complement strand
CACTAGATTTGCATGACCTTGGGTTTTTTAGAGCCATATATCCCTTGGAAAAACAAAATATGTCTGTTCTTTTGCCCCCCCCCCCCAAGTCGGAATAACGAGACAGACAACAGTTTGGAAGTGAACAAGGGCCACTTTATTAACTATTTAACATAACATTGCGGCAAGGTGTTGTTGGGGCATAGGGTTACAACTGTTTCAGATGCCACTTTCTATGACTTACAGTGCCATCCTAAGCAGAGTTACACCTAGGGGTGCCAGCCTCCTGGGATTAGAGCTGGTCTCCAGGCTACAGAGATCAGTTCCCTTGGAGAACAGGACACTTTGGAGGGTGGACTCTGTGGCATTGAGCCACACTGAGATCCCTGTCCTCGCCAGGTTCCACCCCCAAATCTCCAGGAGTTTCCCAACCTGGATCTGGCCAATCCTACCCCCACCATCCCCTCTGGTGATCAGGGGGGACCTGGCAACCCTAGTTACACCCTTTTATGTCAATTGGACTTACAAGGGTGCCGTTCTCCACTGCATAGCATGGCAATGATAATTAGTGATGTGCATGACAATACCCCACGATGCCATTTTCTTTAAAAACAAAATGGATGCTGTAGGTGAGAGTAGGGTTGCCAAGTTGAATCTTCTTACCGGTGGGGGATCGTCGCCAGGATCCGGGAGCTCTCCTCCGATGTGTGTGCGTGCACGCCCCCAGCACGTCCCCAGCATGTCCCGGAAGTGACGTGCGACGTCAATCACATTGGGGGCACGCCTCCAACGTGATTGACGTGCTTGCGTCACCTCTGGTGACGCAACCATGCTGCGCCATAGCATAGCATGGCAATGATAATTAGTGATGTGCATGACAATACCCCACGATGCCATTTTCTTTAAAAACAAAATGGATACTGTAGGTGAGAGAGATCACTAATAGTAATGTTATTTATTTATTTAAAACATTTATAACCCCACCTGTCTCCTAGAAAACTGGGATTTGTGGTGGGTAACAACAATAAAATCAGTACATCGTTTAAAACACCAACCAAACCAAATCAAAAACCCACCACTGAAATAACCAGCAATAGCAAGTTTTTGAAAAGTCTGTGTAGCTGCCCTTCAAAGCCAGAGTGTTAAAAACTGTTATGTCTTGAGAGACATAATGGTAAAGCATAATCTAGCTTCACTCATTATGCGGATTGTAAATACTGACCAATGGTGTGCATTCTGGAGGGAATGGTTTGGATTGGACGTTAACTCTTGATTGTGATTGGATGTAATGTAGCTAATGTGATTGGATGCTGTAAACATTGTAGGTGTGGCTATCCCAGCCAGAATTGTATATAAGTTGCTGTTTTTGCCTATGGAATTTGTCTAGCTGGTCTAGTCCTAACAAGGCTAAGCCTTTATGCTGTTCTCACTGAAATAAAGCTGAAATCACTTGTTGAACTGTTCCTCCGAGTTAATCTCATACTTAACAAAAACCACTCACTCTATGAGGCAAAAACCCTTCTGAAAAGTTCAGCCATATGTCCCCCCTGAAACAGCAGAGGGATGAGGATCTTCTGACGTTCTCTGGAACACTTTCCCATAGCATTGAAGCTGCTACCAGAAAGGACACCCCAATGAACAGTCACTGTTCATTAGCCAGGAGGGTACTCATCGTTCACACAGTTTCAGGGGTGGAACTGCTAGAAGGAGTTGCTGTGCTGAGCGGAGTTACTCATGGGGTTGCACCAGGAGAGATGGCCCCTTAAGGCATGGTAACGTTCCCATCCACCGTTCGCACAGAATTAGCCTCCATATTAATAAAGGAATTATCGGTCCATCTGCCCTTCCTGGTATGCTTTTTAAACCATCCTTCCCCGGCTCCATCATTCTGAATGCAAGGGGACATCTGAACTGGCCTTTTCCTGCTTTGTCTGCCTTGTTCTCTAAGGCAGGACCTTCCTGGCAACCACCCGCTAAGCAACCAATGTGCTGCCATGGAAGCAGAGTGTATTGATGAGCGGGGAATCTGTTCTGCACCTGTTTAAGCACCAGAACAAAAAGCACAGGAGGTACTTAGCAAATGAGGGGCACACCTGTGTGCATTTGTTTGTATTGTGTGCGTGTGTGTATATTAATAAAACGTCTTCTATCTAATCATGTGCTGTAAGTCATTTTGGAAGTGTCAGGCTGTTTTTCAGCCTCTTGTCACCGTTGCCTGATGCATTTAATCAGTCCCTTCCTCCAGGTGACAAATATCAGCTGCTCTTTACGAAAAGGCAGCTTCCCCCTAAAGTACATCCCTCTGGTGAAGTGAAATACTAATTATTCCCTCCCTACTTGTTTGCCAGGATTATTCATGGGTACAAATGTCACCACAGGATGAGACTCATAAGCCACTGTCATAAAAAAAAATCCTTCAGGTGGGGTTTCAGAACCAAACTGCTTTGTCCCAGGGGAGGAGAAGGCAAAAAGGTAAGGCTGTATTGTCATTTATACAGTAGTCATTAAATGCAGTAAAGTGTGCAGTGCAGCCATGCATTCCCTAAACAAACAAGCGGACACATAATTGGGGATCTGCAGCGAACCTGTTGGCCTATCTTCCCACGTCATAATGTATGTGTGCCATGTACGTTTACTGTGGGAAATGAGCATAGTATTAGTGTATGAAACATGACTACTCTTCATAAAAGAACAAAGTCAGGTGGGTCTTGCTGTAGTCTGATAAAGTGCCAATATTAAAAACCTAGTGTAAACTTATAATATACAAATATATATATGTTTTTTAGAAAGGCAGTTAAAAACAAATAAGGGCCCAATGAAAGCCTTGTTACAAAGTTCAAGCGGCCTGAACACAAGAGCCAATACAAGTGACCTGACACATTTCCGCCCTGTTGGGGGCCTTCTTCAGAGGTCGAACAGTTTGAGGTACACATGTTCCAATATTACATATTACAATAAAATAACCAATAAGTTAATACTGGACCAAAAAAAGAAAAGCTGTAGAAAAAAAGAAAATTGAATATGAATAATCCATTTTTAACTTAACTTAAAACTTAAAATAAACTTAAAAATATAATAAAAATAAAATATATTAAAAAGCTAGTGCAGTAAAAAAGCCAGATGTAAAGGTGCTCCTCCATCCATTTTTTTTTACAGATTTCAGGGGGGGAATGCATCCGCCTTGAATTCCCACTTGTGCAATGGTGCAGAGGTGGCAACTGGAAGGACTCTCTCCTGCCGCTTCTTCCCCTCTTGGTACTTCCGTGCAAATGAGTGTTATTCATGCCTTGCTTTCAAGCCCTCCGAGAGGACTCAGAAACGAGGCCTGGCTCGTGCTCCATCTGCCACCAGGTACAAAGAAGACAAGATGCAGCAGGAGACTCCTCCGTGCTCCTTAACGCCTTCATACCACGGCAGAAGTGAAGAGGAATCTATGCACACGCTAAAGGGCTTCAGAGTGGGTTGGTGGCAGGTGCAATCCAATAGTTTGTGAACCCTGGGCTCTGTCAATCAACCATCAATGAGGAAGCAAGGAGCACATGAATGCAAAAAAATACTGTGCACGAGAGAGATCGTTTTGAAGGAACGTTACATTCAGATGAGGCAAAAGTGACTCAGATCACATTAGAAGAAGAAGAGATTGGATTTTTACCCCGCCCTTCACTTGGAGTCTCAGAGCAGCTTACAAACTCCTTTCCCTTCCCCTCCCCACAACAGACACCCTGTGCGGTGGGTGGGGCTGAGAGAACTCTGACACAAACTGCTCTTTTTCAAGGACAGCTGTGCCAGAGCTTGTGACTGACCCAAGGTCACATCAGCAGGTGCAAGTGGAGGAGTGGGGAATCAAACCCGGTTCCCCCAGACCAGAGTCCACACACCTCAACCACTACACCGAACTGGCTCTCATAAACATCCTTGTCTTCTGTCTATTGATCTTGCTGCTTAAGTAAATAATACAGCCATTTTTACTACACTGTAAGGTCACTTGTATGGGCCTTTATGTTCAGGCCATTTGAACTTTGTAATGAGTAGGGCTGCCAAATCCCCCCGGGGGGCGGAATTCCCCCCGCTTTGGAGCCCTGATTTCCGCCCCTGCCCGGGGAAACCCCACCCCCGCATGCATGTCACTTCCCTGTGACGTCATCACGCTGGGGCGGGGCACAGCCATTTGAGGGGAAAACTATATGTTTTCCCCTCAAATGGCTGTGCCCCGCCCCAGCGTGATGACGTCACAGGGAAGTGACGTGCATGCGGCGCGCG
>NW_015163619.1:675622-678090 GCF_001447785.1 Gekko japonicus | reverse complement strand
ACAGCCATTTGAGGGGAAAACTATATGTTTTCCCCTCAAATGGCTGTGCCCCGCCCCAGCGTGATGACGTCACAGGGAAGTGACGTGCATGCGGCGCGCGCGCACACCAGGAGGCAACACAAAGTCCCCCGCCGGCACAGGTGAGTACATTTGGCAACCCTAGTAATGAGGCTTTCATTGGACTCTTATTTGTTTTTAAGTGCCTTTCTAATAAATACATGTATTTTTGTAATAATATACTTATTTTATACTTTTTTTTTACCCTTGTGGTTCTTGATTCCAGTTTTTGCATCAAGTTTGTTTTCTCCTCCCTGTGTCTTACCGGACTGGCTGTAGCCTATGCTAGAGTCTAGAAATCTGGGTTTCAAAGGCCTCTGCCAGTACGGGGTAGTGGTTAGATTGTTGGACTAGGATCTGGGAGATCCAGGTTTGAATCCCCACTCTGCTCTAGAAGCTCACTGAGTAACTTTGGGCAAATCTCTCGCTCTCCCTCCCTCCCTCCCTCCCTTTCTCCCTCTCAGCCTAACCCACCTCACAAGTTGTCATTGTGATAAACTGTTTTTAGATACCCATTGGGTAGAAAAGCGTGGTATAAATATCTACATTAAATAAATAAAGCATCTCACATTCTGAGGGCAGACATACAATGCATATAATGTTCTTAATTTTAATAACTTTGGTACATTGGTAGACAGAATTTGGGCATGGATTTTTCCCCTCCTGCAGTATTTATAGCTGTTGCAGAAGGGAGAACATGGCAGGAAACAGGGTGCCAGAAGAAATAACTGAAGGCCTCCACGTTCCAACAGTATTTTTATTTTTTGGAAAGAGTTGGAAGAGAATGATTGAGAGCGAAGACGTGGCAGAGGTCTTTAACTCATCTATAATTTCCCTGCCCCAAACACGTTCCTAAGGCTTTTTCTCTCAAAGAAGCATTCAGTGGAAACTCTATGGAGCAGGGAGATTTGCTGGGGGTCGTGATGGTGATATAAAGCAAGGAAATAGAGGGTGAGGAAAGTATTAAGGACCCCCCTACATTTCTCTGCTCTCTGTTACCCAAAGCCCATAGCTGATTTTCTTAAAGGAAAACTATGCTGGGGTTCTATTGCATATATCTGCATGTAATGCATAGTTAGCTCTTCAAAGGTTGGGTGAAGAAATCACACTTTACCGTAATTGAAATGCTAATTCATTCTGGACATTCTATACAATGGCTCAGTATTTTGTTTCACAGGTTAAAAATGAAGGCTGTCACATAATTACATAATTTTTACTTGATTGATTAACTGCACTTTACAGTTGATCTCCAGACAACAGAGATCGTTTTCTCTAAAGAAAACAGCGGCTTTGAAGGGTGGACCCTACTGAGGCCCCTCCCAAGGCTCCGCCCCCAAATCTCCAGGACTTTCCTAATCTAGAGTTTCAGAGAACTTACAACCTCATAACCCAAAGTTAGCATTTGTTATTATAAAGAAAGCCAAAACCATAGTAGCCCCAAGAAGAAACTTGTATCCATGACTGAAGCCTTACCCACTGACACTGGCTTTCATTGATTAAAACTGGCCCCACTGATAAATCAACCCAAGCTTTTACTTGCTTAATCTACTGTTTCGGCTAATTAGGGTTCGAAGTTCTACTGGAAACCTTGAAAGAAACAGCAGAATCTGGAGAAAGTTATTATGGTATCCATTAGCAAACCATTTTCTAAGCCTCCAGATGGTCAAATTGGAAGCTTGTTCACTTCAACCCCAGTTTCTCAATTTTAACTGTTATACTTATTCGTAATATGTAGCAGTTAATATAAAGGATTTAGTAGACTTTGGTCAAGATATAGAAACACAACTGATGCACAAATAGTAGACAGCAGAAACCTCTGTAAGCTGCACACTAGCTGTCTAAAACTTCCTACTGTCCAATTGTACTCATAAAGCACCATGCCAATGTCACCATTTAGAATTAGCATTTATATGGCCTTCTAGTTATGTATGCCTTTTGGATGTAGCCCTGTAACGTCCTCACACAATACTGTTATTTCAGAAATCAAATTTAAAAGGCCTTACAATGCTTACAAAAGATTGTCAGGCTCGGTTGTTGGTGCTCTGTCAGAATTTCCGGTGACGTGCTGATGATACAAGGCAATCCCAAGGAATGGTCATAGGATATTCATTTTTGAGCTGTAAGAACATAAAAAAGCCGTGTTGGACTAGGCCAATGGCCTATCCAGTCCAACACTCTGTGTCACACAGTGGCCCAAAACCAGGTGCCATCAGGAGGTCCACCAGTGAGGCCAGACTCCAGAAACCCTCCCACTGTTGACCCCAAGCACCAAGAATACAGAGCATCACTGCCCCAGACAGAGTGCTCCATCCAGAGGTCATTTCGGGGGGGATCATGGGGGATCGCAGTTCCCCCGGGTGAGGTACAGGGGGCGGGGCACATGACGAAGCCCCGCCCCCCGCTTCCGGCCG
>NW_015163619.1:635288-675271 GCF_001447785.1 Gekko japonicus | reverse complement strand
TTCCATTTGTCAACCTAACCTGACAGCATATGTTCTTCGGTTATCTAGGCATCTTCCCCAGGTCGGCTCACCTCTAGATCTAATCCACCATCGAAGATGGCGGCTTGGTGGTGGCACAGTGGCGGCGGCAGCTCCTAAGCAAAGGCCTGGCAGAAGAGCTCCATCTTACAGGCCCTGCGGAACTGCGCCAGGTCCCACAGGGCCCGGATCTCCCCCGGGAGCTCATTCCGCCAGACAGGAGCCACCGCTGAGAAAGCCCTGGCCCTACTTGCAGCCAACTTGATGTCCTTGTGGCCTGGAACCACCAGCAGGTGGTGCGCCTCCAACCGTAGTGCTCTTGGGGGAACATATGGGGAAAGGCGGTCCCTTAGATACGCTGAACCCTGGCCATCAAGGTAAGAACCAGCACTTTGAAGCGAATCTGGTATTCTATAGGGAGCCAGTGCAGCACCTTCAGCACAGGCTGGATGTGGTCCCATCTAGTGAGACCCATCAACAGCCTGGCTGCCTTCTGCACCAGTTGCAGCTTCCAGATTTGCAACAAAGGCAGCCCCATGTAGAGAGCGTTACAGTAGTCCAACCTCGAGGTGACCGTCGCATGGATCACTGTGGCCAAGTCTTCGCAGTCAAGGAAAGGGACCAACTGCCGTGCCAGCCGAAGATGGTAAAATGCTGACTTGGCAGTGGCTGCCACCTGGGCCTCCATTGATAAGGAGGAGTCCAGGAGCACTCCCAAACTCCTAATCCTCAACACTGGCACCAACAGCGCCCCATTGAAGGCCGGAAGAGGGAGCCCCAACCCCGAACTGACCCGGCTTAGGCCCAGGACCTCCGTCTTCACTGGGTTTAGCTTCAGCCGGCTCAGTCTGAGCCAACCAGCCACAGCTTGTAATGCCCGATGAAGGTCATCTGGGTCAGAGTTCGACCGGCCGCCCAGCATCAGATAGAGCTGGGTGTCATCTGCATATTGATGACACCCAAGCCCAAAACTCTAGGCAATCTGGGCAAGAGGGCGCATATAGATGTTAAATAACATCGGGGACAGCAACACCCCCTGAGGCGGTAATGATATACCTAACTGAATTTAACATAACGTAATATAGCGAACACCTGCGTATTTAGTGACCTGTAAGTACTGTCATTTCAGAGTTTGATCTAACAAGGTTTTAGGATTATGTGTCAGAAGTTGATCATGGATCTGTATATAGGGTTTGTTGAAATTATGTCAACCTTTGCCATACAACTGATGAGTGGGTAATCCAATCCCCTCTTGAAATTGTCTATGCTTGTAGCCACCACCACTTCTTTGCAGCAGTGAATTCCACATGTTAATTACTGTTTGGGTAAAGGAATACTATCTTTTATCTGTTCTAAGCTCACTGCTCATTAATGTCATCGAGTGCCCATGAGTTCTTGTATTGTGAAAAAAGGTGAAAAGTACTTCTTTCTCTACCTTCTCTATCCCATGCATAATTTTGTAAACCTCTATCATGTCACCCCTTAATCGCTGTTTGTCCAAGCTAAAGGGCCCTAACTTCTTAAACTTTTCTTCATAGGGAAGGTGTTCCATACCCTTAAATCATTTTAGTTGCCCTTTTCCACACTTTTCCCAATGTTATCATATCTTTTTTGAGGCACAGTGACTGGACTACACAATATTTCAAATGAGGCTGCACCATAGATTTATACAGGGGTATTATGATATTGGCTGATTTGTTTTCAATCTCCTTCCTAATGATCCCCAGCATAGCATTTTCCCTTTTTATTGCAGTTGCACCCTGACATTTTCAGTGAGTTGTCTACCACAACTCCAAGACGTCTTTCCTAGTCAATTACTATGAATTTTCATCATAGGAAGACGTCTGAAGGCTTTTTCACATAACAACCAACCTCATATGTAGTGTGATAGTGTACTGCTGCTAATAATCTATAATATGTGTGTTTCCAGATGGTTTTATCTCATTCATACATTACTTTTCTAGGTGTACACTTCATGACCATAATGGTCCCAATCCAGCTAGTCAATGGCTTTAGATACATATGTAAAAAGAAGAGATTGGATTTATACCCCGCCCTTCACTCAGAGCAGCTTACAAACTCTTTTCCCTTCCCCTCCCCACAACAGACACCCTGTGAGGTAGGTGGGGCTGAGAAAGCTCTGACAGAAACTCCTCTTCAAGAACGGCTCTGACAGAACTATGCCTTGCCCAAGGTCATCCAGCAGCTGCAAGTGGAGGAGTGGGGAATCAAACCCGGTTCTCCCAGATTAGAGTCCGCACACTTAACCACTGCACCAAATAGTTCTGTCAAGTTCAACCACCTTATGGCAACCCCAGCAAGGGGCTTTAAAGGCAAGTGAGAAGCAGAGATGGTTTGCCATTAGTCTTCCTTGGTGGTCTCCCATTCATTACCAACCCTCCATAGCTTTAGAGATCTGAATAGATCAGGGTATACCACACTGCCTACCCTCCATTTTTCAATGGCTTGAGATGGGAGGAACTCTGCACAGTATTTTGTTATTAATCTTCTAAAGTTATTTGACCTGTAAAGAACAAGTCTGTATAAGGGAAAGTAATTTGGAATAGGTGCTTTGGAGCAGGGGTCATTTCATAGAAAAAGAGGTGCAGAAGCTCATTAGCATAACTCATTAGCATAACTTATTTACATATGCCACACCCCCTGACATCACTGGAAGTGTGTAAGAAGGCAACACCCACTGCTCAGGCTCCACTGGACTGTTTTGGATTGCTAGCTATTGGGGGGGGGAACGTGCAGATCTGTCCTCGCAGAGGAGGGAGAGCTTGTACCTGAATAAAACTTGGTCTTAAAGATGCCACTGGACTATTTTGGACCGGGGGGCCGGGGGGAGCTCTGCAACTTACCTGGCTGCTTCCTGCTCTGACTGAGGGCTGCTAGGAGCAGGGGTGAGGCTTGTTGCATGTGCCCGCCCTCTGAACTCTATATTGCTGAAGCTCTGCTCCTGTGTGCTCCTGCAGGAAATGACCCCTGCTTTGGAGTTAGAGAAAGTGGGGGTTAAACATTTTCCCTAATGCCATTTCTCTGTTAGAAACGGATCCCCCCCAAGCACTTATTTGCTTCCAATTGACAAATCAGTTATTAACTTCAGATCGACAATGTGGGTAGCAGCTCAGAAAGAAGAGGAAGCATTTAACTTATCTCTGTTACTGTAGCTTCTCTCTAACTTGACCTCTCTCCCTCATGGCTGTTCTTTTAAGGCTTCAGAATATGTCAGAGGATCCCAATCATATGTCTCCCATGAAATATATAGCAAACTAAGGCCCTGACAGAGAAATCCTATGCAGAGTTGCTCTACGATACACGGATTTCAGCAGAACTTAGTTATAACCATCACTAACTGGATGGAACCAATGTTTGAAGCAGCCATGAAAAGTGTACTTGTACACATCTGATACACGTAACACTTCACTTTTTTTAGACATATGCTTACAACCGTACATAAAATATGCCTCAGTCGGTATTAGAGTGCATAGTGTGATTTGAATGAAGGATGTGTTGTCCCAAATCACTTTAAAAAAATCATATTAATCTTTTCTTGAATTTCCACAGAAACATGCTGGTGGGTCTTGATTCATGTTTTGGGAAATGTTTGTGTGAGTTGGAGATCAAAAGGGTAAAACAATCTTTCACGCATCATTCTTGATTGCTATGATTGGCTTGTTTGCTATTACGATCATCCTGAGGATAATCAAAAATAAAAATCTGTTTTCTTATGAAGACTGTGGCACTGAAATGTTCTTGACTCAGGTCTGGATACTTGCCTTACAATGACATCGATGTTATATTACATAATCTGGTATTGTGCGGTGTCCTGAGAGTCTGGCACTAATGAGGAAGAGAGTGACATCATTTGATGAGGGGTAGATGTGCCCTCCCACTTCTCCCTTCAAGGCAGGTACCTGCTTCCAATTCAAAGAGGAAGCCTCTGATTGAAAGTTACTGAGGTGAACAGAATCCATGTGAGCGTGAAAGCTTCCAAACTGGCATACGCGGTGGGTATCCAATCATTCTAATTATTTCCAAGTAATTTAGCATATCTCTAATTATAATATGAGGTCATCTTAATTAGAATGACATAAAATAATGTTTAATTAGACACAATCCCCTTTTTCAGATCCTCGTCATGGATTCTAGTGGAAAAACCTTTGGCGTCTCTTGTGGAGAGCTTTTTATTTGTAATTTACAATTTTTTTGGTAATTAATTTCTTTTTAACAAACAAGGCAAATCAAGCCATTTGAGTCTAATTAATGTTTCTTCCTTGGCTTGTCATTCTCTGCCTGCTCCTCCCCCCTTTTATGTCTAGGTTGTTCTAATTTATTCATGTTTGTTTGCATAATGGCTTCCCGCTCAAGGCTGGCTGGAGACAATCTCTATTCTGCCCTATGCAGTTCTCTGCTTCAGGTATTAAAATGACAACAGCTAAGATGGCCATTTCTTCTCTTTTCTTTTTGCCAGAAGCAGAATTTTAAAGCAAGAACATAAGAAGAGCACTCCTGAATCAGACCAGTGGTCCACCTAGCCCAGCATCCTGTTTCACTCAGTGGTCAACCGGTTGCTGTGGAGGGCCAACAAACATAACATAGAGGCAGAGGCCTCCCCTGCTGTTGCTTCTTAGTACTGGTATTCAGAGGTTGACTGCTTCTGAACATGGAGGTTCCCTTTAGTCACCAAATGTACAGCATAGAGGCAAAGCCCCCTCCCCAAGTTGCTTCCTAGTACTGATATTCAGAAGCTGATATCCTCTGAATGTGGAGGTTCCCATTAGTCACCCTTGCTAGTAGCCACTGATGGACCTGTCCTCCTTGAATCTGTCTGATCTTCTTTAAAGCCAGTTATGCTCGTGGCCATCACTATGTCCACTGGCAGTGAGTTCTGCCTTGTTGTTGGGGGAAATTAGCTATAAAACAGAGGAGGCCAGAGGGGTACCAGGGACCGCACACCTATATATACCAAGGTCCAGTCCAGTAGGAAGACTCCAGTTCTAAAGAGTAAATTAAATGGTTTTTATTAAAGAATTTCCCTAATTACAATCACACTAAAGCAATAAAAAATAAAGTAAGCACACAATCAAGAACTAGGAAATTAAGAGGTGATTATAGTGATGTTTAGGAGCAATTACAGGGGGGGTCATGTTACCTGTCCAGATGTGTAAAAGTCCTTGAAGAGGAGAACACAAACAGCCAGTGTTTCATGGTATGGAGAGGGAGGCCCAAATTGGAGACTTCGGGGTGTACTCAAGTATAGGTGCCCTCAGAGAGAGCACAAATAGCCAGTGTTTCATGGTATGGAGAGGGAACGCCAAATTGGAGACTTTGGGGTGTACTCAAGTACAGGTGCCCTCAGAGTGCACACCGAGGCTGTCTGTTTTTATAGGAATTCTGGGGCTGGCTGAATGGGTTTGATGACCACTCATGGTCCAACTGGGGTAGGTTGAATAGGTTTCCAGGCTTTGACAAAAAGAGAGAAATGGGTCCCTATTCGGTGTCAGGAAGGTTAGTTAATAAATTTAATGTTTGATTAGTTTATTTTGGTATCCTGCGGGAAGAACAGCTGTGGAGACAAAAGATTTCTTCACAGGCATAGGTATAAGAAAAGGGGCTATGTGAAGGTTTGGAGACAGAGTAGCTATTCACCATGTGGCTACTGAATAGATATGGAAATATAGATACTTTACCTGGAGGAAATCATTGTTATTTCATATGCATACCTTTGCTGGGTGGAGGGGGACTGGAGATAGCTGTGAGGGGTGCCTTGTGCAACCTGAAATGGAAACCCTTTTGCAGAGCTTTGGCTAGCTCTGTGGTTCAGGTCAGGAGTATCCTCCTTGGCCTGACTTTGTGGGTCTCTGGTTCAGGTCAGAAGTGAGGTGCCTCACTGTTGGGGCTACCCTTGAGTAAGGCGACGCCTCTGGGCTACAGTTCTACAATTTAATCATTTACTGAGTAAAGAAATAGTTCCTTTTGTCCACCCTGAATCTTTTGCCTATCAACTTCATTGGGTGCCCCTGAGTCCTAGTATTTTGGGAGAGGGAGAAACCATTCTCTCTACCCACTCTCTCCCTTCACGCCTAATTTAAAAAACCCTCTTATCATGTATTTGTAGTCACAGAAGACACATGCAATAAAGGGCTACTGTTCCATTCTTACATTGATGTGCATGCCTGGATTCTTGCACATGTGCAGTACAGTACAAAAACCATGTGGCAATCAGGATATGTTCGTAGCATGCCATTTGAGGGCTGGCTCTGTTTCATTGTATCTTTGTGCAGACATTCATTCTGTGTACAGTGGCTTGATGGTGATAGGGAAGCTAAGATCATGCCTATTGGCCTGGCCCTTATACCACAACCCACTTTTATGCTTTGCAGGCTACCATCTGCACAGAGATATGGAAAATTCTTTTTTATGTATGTTTATGTATGTTGTGTATGCAGTGAGGCACCTGAGCAGATACATCTTCCATGGTAGGAAGATCAGGTATAGTTAGAGGACAGAGCTGACCCTAACTCCACCTCTGTGCATACATCTGTACATGGAACGAACACTTACATAGGGGTGGTGTACAGTTCAAGCAGTGTGTTGTTTGTTGCTTTAGGCAGACTATGAGACTGGCAAGTGGGCAGAAGTGGGAAGCAGCATATGAAGCCTGGTCATTAGAAGACACTGTGAACCTTCAGCATTTTCTGAAGTTGCATTTATTTTGGATTAAGTGGTTTTTATCAATCGTAGCCTTAGTTTCTTCAGAAATGGGTTAGCTTCACTGAGGCTCACAGCCTGAAAGTGGATGAATTAATAGAAAATACTATTAATAGAAGAGACTCTGAGATATCAGACTGGATCAAAAATCCAAATGAAAGATTAATACTTAGAAGCAGCAGATCTGGACGAAGGACTGCATAATTGGGAGCGGTGGCGCAGGTGATTAACACCTGCAAAAGTGTAACTATCTCGAACTGCTGTCTGGCTGTTCGAATCCCACCACAGTCGGGGTGAGCTCTCGACCTTAGTCCCAGCTTCAGCCAACCCAGCTGTTCGAAAGCCCTGGCGAGTAGATAAATGGGTACCTGGCCTTGGTCAGGGGGGTACCCTCCCCTAGAAGAAGCAGAAGAACTGTGGCTCCAGAGAGAAAACAGCGGCACCGGTAACAACAATGGCGGCGAAACAGCGGCAGAAGTAGCGACAAAGGGACGGCCCCCCGGAACAATGACTGGTTGGAGGTCAGCAGCGGCGCGGCGTCATTGGAGAGATTGGAGCCGAAAGGACGTAATCCCCATCGCCCTGGACCATGCTATGACAAATGACTGCCCACCACATAATCCAGCATATCTAAATATACTTCACTCTTAACACATATTAGGGGCCCCTTTTGTATTACTTATTTTTGACATATGCAGCTGCACACATGTTAGAAGTTTTATTGCTTGAAAACAAATAAAATAATAATAATAATAATCATTTATGGATTAAGAAATCAATTCAAAAAATACAAGGCAATATAAAAGTCATATAATCAGAGACAGTTTATCAAAATGTGGGCGACAACAAGAAGACTCAGTCCTTCAATATTGCCTCTAATGTCACCAATAGATGCATATTATAATAAGCATGTGAGGAAGACTAATGATTTTATAACTTGTGGAGATATGATAAATTTACAAAACAAAACTAAGTCTTGGCAAATAAGGAAGAAGGGAAGAAAATACAATGACTAATCTTAAGAAAGATGTTTACACAGAAAGCGGTGGAATAAAAGACCAGATTAAATTTTAAAAGATAATCCTACAATGAAAAGATCATCTATTAGGATGAATTTATAAATTACTACTCCAGTATGACACAGAGACAGAATAATTTAAAACATGTATGGTCAAATGGATGCAGAACTTTGGTGAAGAAATATAATTTTAACACTGGGAAAAATTATAGGCAAAAGATATAAAATTTACAGCTTGTCAAGCTGTAAGAGAAAATTGGTATAAAATGTTCTACTGCTGGTATTTTACCCAAAAAGACATTGAAAAGATGGTTAAGAACTATAAAGGGACTTGCTGGTAATGTAAAGAGCTGGATGGCACTTTTTATCATATGGTAGACATGTAAAAAGATGAAGAAATACTGGAAAGAAATACATGCTGAAATCCAGAAAATCTTAATCAGATTTTGGATGAAACCTGAAAGAACTTCACAAGACTTATTTAGAGACAACACTGAAAGAACTTCACAAGACTTATTTAGATATATGTTTGTGGTGGCTAGAGTAATGCTAGAAAACAGAAGAGTGTCCAACTGTAGAGATCTGGAAAGGCAAATTGAGTATGCTGTAATGGCATGTAAACAAAAGACCAACCAAAGAATTCCAGGAGTAATGGAAAGCCTATGACTCATAGTATGGGCATAACCGAGAAGCTAGACATAATTTATGAAGATCTAGATATAAATGTGGGTTTGCCAGCCTCCAGGCTGTGGCTGGAGATCTCCTGCTATTACAACTGATCTCCAGGTGACTGAAATAAGTTCCCCTGGAGAAAATGGCTGCTTTGGAAGGCGGACCTTATGGCATTATATCCCACTGAAATCCCTCCCCTCCCCTCCCCAAAGCCCACCCTCATCAGGCTCCACCCCCCAAATCTCCAGGTATTTCCCAAGATGGAGCTGGCAACCCTATATAAATATCTATATAAGGCTTGAACTATTTGGTGTAGTTAGATAGCTGGGAAAATGTGGGAGAAGACACTTATTTTCCAGTATATATTTAACGTCTCTTATCTAAAAGTTTGCTATTCTCTCAATATAGTTTGTATCTACAGAACAAAGTATGATTCATGTTTCGTCACGATTAAATTAAATTAAATGTTTGGAAATTATCTATTCATATTGGAATTTTCATATCATTCGTTTAAATCTACAACAAGCTTTCATGTATATATGGCATATAGTTGGAATAGATTTAAAGCATTTTTACTTTTCATTTAACTGTCTTTATACTCCCGTGTCGATGAAGTTGTAATTTTAATTGTTATACTAAAATTGTAAAACGGAAGCTGAGAAATGAAGCATCTTGGACTATATTATATTTTGGAGTAATGTACTATCTACAATATGAAAGTCCTTGACCAATGTAAATATGTTTACATAATTATTTCCATTTTCATTCGCCAATACCCTTTTTCTCTTCTGTAACCTTATTAATATATTTTTTTAAAAACCTAAAAAGAAAAGAAGAGACTCTGGGAGATCCATGACTGGATTGCACCAGCATCTTTTAAAGCCAAATTACAACTCCATGCAGCCAGGATTTGGATCGGTGCCAAATGGAAAGAGGATGGATTAACACTTTTTCCTCTGCATGCTTTTGTAAATCAGAACTGAGGTCCCTGTGTTGTTGCCCTCTAGAAAGAAAAGACAGTAAAAAAACAGTATTCCTTTAAGGGACTTAAAGTAAAATGGGAAGGCAGTTTCCGTTAGAGAAGCCATGCAGGATGGAAGGGTTAAACCCCTCACTTTAAAAGAGCTTCAGCAATCCAGGATCTCCATCATGTCTAGTATGAGCCTCTCTGTGTTTCTTCCTTTTCTTTCCTGTGCTAGGGATAGCGGCTCCTTAAATTATAGCATGCCATTTACAAAATGCTTTTTGCATTCCAAAAATGAGCTACAAGAAAACATGTGAAGTGTAATGATATGTTTTCAGAGTGGTAGGGATTACATAATTGGCTCTAATTACGATGGAATTAAATTTATTTTGTGCTTTACACATTCAGACAGTGTCTCATTTCAAGGGTTTCTGGGAGCTCTACATACATGTGTGTCCTGAATTACTCAGAGAAAGTGAAAATCTGAAAATGGAATTTTACTGAGAAGACTGGAATATATTTTGCCAACAAGATAAATCAGGACTAGACAGAACATACTCTGCTTCAACAGCTGTCTCTGTGAAGCATGCATATGATCGTGGAATAATTAGAGAGGAAAAATTATCAAATAATCTCAGGACTCATGTTTCATAAGGCAGAATGTATGGAATGGTGCAGTTGAAATCAGTCAGTGATATATCAATGTGTGTCAGTCCAACAGATCCTCCTGGAATATTAGGGTTGCCTCCAATGTTCCCTCTAAGCTGTGGAGCCCTGTGTGCAAAAATTCTACTTTGTGAGCTCCTGGCATTAAAGTTGTGAGTGAGCAATTTGGCTACTGCATAAATCAGTCTGCTCTGGAGCCATCCTTCCCGAGCTAAGACAAAAATGGGTGAGCCTGAGGCTAAAAAACTGTGAGCTAGCTCACACTAACTCAGCTTAGAGGGAACACTGGTTGCCTCTTGTATTCTCAAAAGAACAAAGGTCTGAAGTGTTAGGGCTAATTCACAAACCAAACTTTTTGAGTCGGGAGTTTCCTACTTCCCCTACTGCTACGGGCCCCTGACCCCCTCCCCCTTAAGGAACAAATTGGTAGAAACCACTCTGTTCCCTCTTCTGCAGACAGAAGTGCTGTTCCATCATAGGTACTATGTGGTTGTAACATGCCATTTGGACTGGATGGTATATATTCAAGAGTTTTTAAGGAAATCAGATATGAAGCTATTGATCTCGTAATAACTTTGCTAAAATCAGCCTTCTTAACATAAGTTTAAATGTTAGTCAGTGTATCACATTTTGTTTTTTAAAAAACAGTGATCTAAGAGTGGGAGGGAGAATCAAGAAATTGCTTGGAATATATTATTGTTACAAATCTGGTGGAAAACACTGCTAAAAGTAGAATGTTTAAACAAATAGAAAAAGAAGACTTGCTGCATAGCTTTTGCAAAGAGAAGCCCTTAGTCCTAACTTACCAATCTTTTGTAATTTTTTGACTGTTGACAAATATTTAAATAGGTTTATCTGGTACAAATTACGTGGTTTGACTTCCGGATTGCAAAAGGCTTCCAAGTAAATTTAGCAGCCATAGAATTAACAGGTCTTTGTATAGATTGGTAGCCAGGTAATAAACCAGAATAGGAATAAACATTTTCAACCTATGAATTTACTTATTTATTCATTTAAAATAAGTAAAAGAGTTAAAAGAGTTAAAAACAGAGTCAGAATACATACAAAACATAAAATATTGGTTAAGAAGAAGTGATCATTGAGGGAATGCCAAAGGAAACAAAAAAGTCCTTACCTACTAGCAGAAGATGGCAATCGAAGGGGACAGATGAATCTCCCTGGGGAGATAGGTCCAGAGCTTTGGTGCTTATGTCTGAGAAGGCCCTCTCCCAGGTTGCCACCCTTCTAATCTCAGAAGGTGGGGCAGCCAATGCTGGGCCTCCAGTAAGGCAACTTCAAAAAGGAGCAGTCAGTCCTCCAGGTATGTTGGTCCCAAACCATGCATGGGTTTGAAAGCCAAGGCCAGCACCTTGAATTGTGCCTGGGAAAGAAACAAATTATAAGCCAGTGTAGATGGGCTAAGAATGGAGTGATATGGTTCTCTAAGACCCACTCTAGTCAACTTCCAGGCTGCAGCATGCTGTACCAATTTATGTTTCCAAACACTTTTCAAGGCAGCTCCATGCAGAGTGCATTGCAGCAATCCAATCTAGATGTAACCACAGTGTGAACTGCAGTGGCCAGATCTCTTTTTGTCCAGGAAAGGCTGCAGCTGGCTAGCCAGTCAAAGCTGGTAGAAGGCACTCTTGTCCACAGCTACCACCTGTTTGTTCAGCAGTAGTCCTGGGTCCCAGATTGTGGACCTGTTCCTTCAAGGGAACTGCAACCCCATCTGGAGAAGGTGACACCTTAAATCCTGGGTTAGATCTTCCTCTCATCAGTAGCACCTCTGTCTTGTCAGGATTAAGCTTCAGTTTATTAGCCCACATCCACTCCAAAACTGCCTCCAGGAACTGGTTCGGAGTTTCTACAGCTTCCCTGGGATCAGCTAGAAGTACGATATAGAGCTAAACGTCATCTGCTTATTGGGATAATCCAGCCCAAATCTCCAGATGGCCTCACTCAACAGTTTCATGTAGATGTTAAAGAGCATAGGGGACAAGATGGAACCTTGTGGGACCCATAAGCCAAAGGCCAAGGGGTTGAACACCAGTTCCCCAGCATCGCTTTCTGAAAGGCAGGACTGGAACCATTGCAGAATGGTGCCTTCCAATCCTATCCCAGAAAGGTGGCCCAGAAGGATATCAGGATCAATGATACTGAAAACCACTGAGAGGTCCAGGAGAATCAACTGAGTTGCACTCCCTCTGTCTATCTTATGGCGCAAAACAGATTGTGACAACCTACTGTTTATATTTATGCAAAGTTATACCATTCCTGTTGCCTGTTCACCTTCTAAGTCCTAAACGTGATACCTACCTGACGATTTCCCCACAAAAGGAAAACAAACAATTTGTTAGTTTTGAATTATTCTTGTGTACCATTATCAGACAAAGACAACAGAAGGATTTTAGTTGGTCAGTTCCTTAGGCTGAGTCAGCATATCTGTATATACATTTAAACAACTGGGTGGGACAGGCAGTGAAACAAAGAAAAAGAAAAAAGGACTGCCCAGCCAAAGAAATACTTAACACAGCAATGGTGTACAACCTGAGTAAAGAGTAGATGAATGTTTGTTTAGGAATTAATATACCTCATAGGAAAGAGGAGAGACAGAGATAGGTTCCTAACTACATCTCTAGCTGAGCGAGAGGATAAGACTGAGTGTGGCACTTCTGAGAAGAAGGGTAGCAATCTAGAGACAGACAAGGAATGACAGTTAACAGGAGAGAGAAGGTGCTGACCTCACTATCTAGATATCTAATAGCCAAGGTGCCCCCTGCGTGCGGATACTTATTTCCGCACATCGGGGGCACCTGGGGCGGAGGGAGATGTTTGTGCACACTTGGGGTAGTCCCCAGGTGTGCACAAAAATCTAAAAACCCGGAAAAAATATCGGGGGGATACTTAAATCCCCCCCAAAGTGACTTAGCGTCCCCTGCGCATGCGCAGGGAACGCTCTGCGAACTCCCTCACCGCCGCTGCCGCTTCGGAGGGATGGGGGAAGAGAGCAGCAAGGCCCGCGCGGCAAGCCGCACGAGCCTAGCAGGGGGGTGGAGGGGGTGGAGGAGACGGGGGGGAACCGGCGGGATGGGGGGAACTTACCTCCTCCTCCTGCTTCCTCCTCTGCCTCATAAGTGTGGAGGTCCCTCCCCCCCGTGAGTATTGCGGGTCCCGCCCCTTGTCCTATCTAATTGTCTTCTTGCTGCTCCCCTGCAGGGTTTTCTTCTCTTCTTCTTTGTACACCAGACATTGCGTTTTCTGACATATACAAGCCCTCTTCAATATGAAAGAGAGATGTAGATCTTCTCATTTTCTCTGGAAGGCTATTCCATAATATGGTGGCAGCCACAGAAAAAGCATAAGTGGAATGTTATCCAAGCAGGCGTAGGAACAACCAAAAGGCATCACTGAGCTGAATGAAACTTCTGCATGATCTCATACCAGGAGAGGTGGCCCTCCAGGTATTCTAAGTTTCTCCATCTTACTAGTGTACATAGGAACAGGGAAGTTCTCCACTTGATGTCCTCATATCCTGAGGAAGAGAGGGAGACCTAGGCATGACATTATTGGTTTCTCATAGATGGCACTGATAAATTATTTCACATAGATAGCAATGGATGTTACCTGCTTGTCAGGGTCTCCTTATTCCACCCAATACAGCACTGCATAATGCATTAAATGCAAACTGGGCACATGACTCCACAACTTGCAGAACTTCTAGTATTGTCATCCCATGAGCAGTAGGTAGTATTATTTTGTTTTCCTTTATTTCTGGAGATTATGGAAACTAGATCACGACCTGCCAAGGGAAGGGAAACCTGCCACATCATCAGCATTCTTGCTAACTGACACACTACTAAGTGGCAACGTTTGTCCTTTCCGTAGATGATTCAGGCATTGAAGCGTTCTGGCAGGGATGACACAAACACAAGCTACTTGCTGGAAGCAGAACTAATGAGCGGTGTCACTCATGTAGCGTATGGTTTGACAACAGATGCACACTTTGGTAACTAAGTATTTGCCGATGGTTACATTATTTTATGCAAGGACGTTTAGACTGTGCACACTTTGTGATGCTTGGAATTGTTTACAATCTAAAACTTTACTCAGCAAAGTACGAAGGCACCAACAGTTTGCAGCAATAGCTGGAGTTATATACACCGCAGATCATTGGTAGTCTATCAGCTTCATCAGTTGAGTGCCACCGAATTCAGGGATGGGAACCAGAGTGAATGGAGGGATGGGAACCGGAGTACTTATTGGTAGACATACCACAGCAGTAGAAGAAACACGGGGGAACTGATTATGAGTGCTTGGTATGAGTGTTGATGCCAGTGGCCCATTCTGGGTAATAGTTCAGCTCAGTACTTGGGGAGGGGCCGTGGCTTAGCAGTAAAACATCTGCTTGGCATGCAGAAGGTCCCAAGTTCAGTCCTGGGCAACTCAGTTAAAAGGCTGATATAAATAGATGATGTGAAAGACCTCTGTCTGAGACCCTGGGGAGCCACTTCCAGTCAGAGTAGACGGTACTGACCTTGATAAGCCAATGGGCAGACTCAGTAGAAGGCAGCCTGTGCATCAACTACTGCCTTGTGGCACCATGTAGTAAGGGCCTGAGATCCTCCTCCCTCATTCAGTAGCACTCAACAGCTGAATCCAGTAGTCTCTGTGGAAGCACTACATGAACTACTGCTGGTTAATGGAGATCAGAAGGCACAGAATTGATGGGAACAGAAAGTATTGAAAGAACAGTAACGTCAACATATTTTGAGCAAATGCTTTTCATTAGGGGGAAATTGATTCAAAAAACATTTCCAAAATATGGCTGTGTAACTCCATAAAAATAAATCACTCGGCTGGTGGTGGGTTTTTTGTGTGTGTCTTTTTTTTCTTGAATCAAACTCCCTTTGATGAAGAGGATGGATTTGTTCTGTACATAAATTCTCTGTCTCTCCTGTTGAATCCGTTCCTTTTGATCCCCAAAGACTAAAAGGATCCCCAGACCTGTTTAAATATTTCACTTAGTTATGGTAATTACATTGAGAAATATTATTCAATTAATGATGCAATGTGAAATTATGTAATTAATTAAATCTTTAAAGAATTCACTTGCCTTTCAAATTACAAGGGGAGATCACCTAGTAAACAGCTAGAGCTTTCAATCCAGAAAGTCAATAAACATCCATTAATTCTGAAAGGGTTTATTGACAGACTTTTACGTGGAGTCAAGTGTAATGTCTATAGGTCAAGATTTCAAACTGAGCTGAAATTAAAGACATTTTCAAACGCAAGTGTTTGCACTTGCCCATGCTGTGTGCTTCTCTTTTTTCTATATCTGCATGCTGAGAGAAGTTGCTTATACAATACAAACTGAAACCATGATTTTTAAACAATGAATACGAAAGCTACTGTTTATGAGACAAAGTATGGTCTCAGTTTGGTTGGTACAAGGTAAGTGCATTCTGTTTGTATTCAGATGACTGCCTGCACCGGCCAGGGACATTTATGAGCTGTTACTTACTGCTTGAAATAGATTTCTAGTGTGCTGATCCCCTCCCCTGTGGGCCCCCCCCATCCCTGATGCTATGCAACAGTATGTCACAGTATAGGAGGAGGAGGAAATTGTACTATAACTTATTAGAAAAGAGTCTCATTTCATACCACAGACTGGTTTCTTGAATAAAATAAACTAAAATGCCACAGTACTACACTGTAGCCACTTTAATTTGAATTTTGTTTCCTGAAGAGCAATATTTCCCCCATTTTTTACTTTTCAAACATCAAAGTGTCCTGGCATACCATAGGCATGTTGTTGTTGTTGTTGTTCAGTCGCACAGTCGAATCCGACTCTTCGCGACCCCATGGACCAGATCCCACCAGGCCCTCCCGTCCTCTGAAGTTTGCTCAATTTCATGTTCGTTGCATCTATGACACTGTCTAACCATCTCATCCTTTGCCGTCCCCGTCTTCTTTGGCCTTCAATCTTTCCCAGCATCAGGGTCTTCTCCAGTGAGTGCTCCCTTCTCATTTGGTGGCCAAAGTATTTGAGCTTCAGTTTCATTATCTGGCCTTCCAGGGAACAGTCAGGGTTGATTTCTTTTAGGATTGACTGATTTGTTCTTCTTGCAGTCCAAGGTACTCTCAAGAGTCTTCTCCAGCACCATAGTTCAAAAGAATCTATTCTTCTGCGCTCGGCCTTCCTTATAGTCCAACTCTCGCAGCCATACATGACTACTGGGAATACCATTGCTATGACCATGCGGACTATTGTTGGCAGGGTGATGTCTCTACTTTTTATCATGCTGTTTAGGTTCGCCATCGCTTTCCTCCCAAGGAGCAGGCGTCTTTTAATTTCATGGCTGCTGTCACAGTCTGCGGTGATCTGGGATCCCAGGAACGTGAAGTCTGTCACTACTTCCACGACTTCCCCTTCTATTTGCCAAGGAGTGATGGACATATATACATAGGCATACAGGCTTTAAAAGACAGCCAAAATGACAAGCTTACACTGAATACGTCTTAGACAGGGAGCTGGTACAAAGCACGGTTCACATGTAACAGCCAACCACGGGGAAATCTTCTGGCTGTACTCTTTCTCGTCTTGCAACAATCACTTCTGCATTTACAGTAAACCACAGTTATTAGTTGTAAAGGTGTTAGAAAGTTCTCTTGGCTACTACAAGAACCCTATCATACATGTACCTGGTGTTGGTTGCTGGGAGCTAAATTCACAAAGCAGTGCTGAGAGTGTGTGACTAGGACCTGGGAGACCCGGATTTGAACCCCCACTCTGCCAGAGAAGCATGCTGGGTGACCTTGGGCCAGTCACACACTCTTAGCCTAACATACCTTATTTTCAATTTATATCCTACTTTCCCCCCTAAGTGGAACCCAAAGTAGCTTATCACATCATTCTCCTCAACTCCACTGTATCCTCTTAACAACAGCTTTGCCAGGTAGGTGAGCCTGAGGAGATTGACAGGCCCAGGATCACCCAGAAGAGCCTTAAGCTGGTGACATAAATTCCATATGGCTCTAACTCTAACTCTAACATATGAAAAACAAGTAAAAGGGGAAGAAAATGCTGCTGTTCAATGCTCCCTCTAAGCTGTGCAGTCTAGTGAGCAAAAATTCTACTTTGTGAGCTACTGACATTAAAGTTGTGAGTGAGCAATTTGGCTACTGCATAAATTAGTATGCTCTGGAAACAAGAAGCGATCAGTTTCAAGGAATGCATGGGCAGGGGAGCACATAAGTCCAAAGAACTTCTAGAATAATGTCCATAAAGAGAAACCATGATTTGTTGCTACATGTGTACCATTTCTCTCTTTCTCCCTGCATATTTTCGACATAAGACCAAACAAAACCAGGGGCTCTGAAACAGAAAAGAGAAGAAAAATCTCCCCTGATTAAAAGAATGACAATTAGCCAAAATACCTTTGAAAAGACCCTGCCCTTCTTGAGTTTATTCTTCCTTTGTTCATTTAGTTTTGTCAGCGGGAACCATTACAAACAGTTATACGAATGGTAATGTTCTGTGTGGGATAAACCTGTGAAGGGCAGAAGTAAGTTCTGCCCCACCCCCAGCACTCCTGTACTCAAACATAGCAAATCTTCTATTGTTGCATCAAGTTAATTGGTTGCCAGTTAGCTCCTTATTATTGTCACAGTGTCAATGTTTCATAATAGCTGAGGTCAGAATTACACACAGCTTTGCTGCTAATATTTCATTAGCACGTTCATCTTTGCAATATCAGCATCGGTCAATGGAAACAGCAGAAAATTGAATAATGCCTATGAAATTTGGAGCAAATAAAAATGGATATGATAGGAACAAAATTTATAGAAGCTGGTATAATAGATGATTCCAGCTTTCCTCTTGGTTCTCCAGGTGTGAGGAAAGGCTCCATTGAAGAATGACATTGAATAACATTATAAATCCCCGGGCCAGATGGTATGCACCCAAGAGTGCTCAGAGAACTTTCTAGAGAGCTTGTAGAGCCTTTGTCCACCATCTTCCAGACCTCTTGGAGGGCAGACTGGAGGAGGGTAGATGTTATCCCAATTTTCAAAAAAGGGAGGAGGGATGACCCAGGAAACTACAGGCCAGTCAGTCTGACCTCTGTCCCAGAGAAGATACTGGATCAGATTTTAAAGGGATCGATCTGCGAGCATCTGAAGGACAACTTGGTGATCTAGGGAAGTCAGCACAGATTTGTCCCCAACAGGTCCTGCCAGACCAACCTCATTTCCTTCTTTGATCGAGTGACAAGCTTACTGGATTGAGGGAATGCTGTTGTTTACTGGATTTCAGGGTTCCCCATGAGGTTCTGATGGGTAAACTACAGCACTGTGGATGGGTAAACTAGAGCACTGGATTCTAGGATAGTTAGGTGGATAGGGAACTGGTTGGAGAACTGCACTCAGAGAGTAGTTGTCAGTGGCATTTCATCTGAAAGGAGGGAGGTGTTCAGTGGGGCGCCACAGGGCTTGTTTCTGGGCCCAGTACTTTTCAATAATTGTATAAATAATCTGGATGAGGGTGTGGAGGGGCTACTCTGACACCAAATTGGGAGTAGAGGCAAACACAGCAGACAGAGGTAGAATTCAACAAGATCTGAACACACTGGGAAAGTGGGCAGATGTGAACAAGATGCAATTTAACAAGGATAAAGTGCTGAGTTCTCCATCTGGGTAACAAAAATGAGGAACATGCATACTGGATGGGGAATACACTTCTAGGTAGCAGTGTGTGTGAATAAGATCTTGGGGTACGGGTGAGCTGTAAAATATGCTCTCTTGAAGTATTGGAAAGGCTGTCACTTAGAGGAGGGCAGGGAGCTGTTCCTGTTGGCCACAGAGGATAGGACTCGCAATAATGGGTTGAAATGAAGGGAAGGAAGGTACTGCCTAGATCTTAGGAAAAACTTTTTTAAGAGTTGTGCAACAATGAAATCAGCTGCCTCAGGAGGTGATGAGCTACCCCTCACTGGCAGTCTTTATGCAGTGGCTGGACACACACTTGTCAGGGATGCTCTAGGCCAGGGGTGTCAAACATAAGGCTTGAGGGCCGGAACTGGCCTTTCCATGTCTCTTGTGTGCCCACAAGCAACTAGTGCAAGGGAGGGAACAGGAGACTGTTCGGGGGGCGGTGGGTGGAGCCACTCCAATTGTGGCTTCAGCATGGCAGAACAACCTGGCACCTGGTATTTTTGGCCACTGTGTGACAGAGTGTTGGACTGGATGGGCCTTTGGCCTGATCCAACATTGGCGTCTCTTATGTTCTTATGTTCTAACCTTGTCTGCAGCAGTCAAGCTGTGTGGGAGCATTTGCCCAGTGCTGCACCACTTGGCTTTCCAGTCTGCCCATATGGGTTTTCCTTTGCACCCCCGTCCCAGGCCAAGGGGCCTTGTAGTGGGGATACAATAACTTGGAGCTTACCAGCTGCTACCCTTTATACAGTTTATATCACCAGTACCTGGCGTTACATTTTATGGCACACATGGCCATGCCCGACAAAGTGACATTTATGTCAAATCTGGCCCTCATAAGAAATGACTTTGACACCTCTGCTCTAGGCTGCTCCTGCATTGAGATGGGGTTTGAACCAGATAGCCTGTATGGAATCTTCCAACTCTGTGATTCTATGACTCTATAAACAGTTTCAGTTTTAGATGCAGGCGGGCAGCCATGTTGATCTGAAGCAGCAGAACAAAGTTTGATTCCAGTGGCACCTTTAAGACCAACAAAGTTTTATTCTGGGTATACGTTTTTAAGTGCATGCACACGTCTTCAGATACATTGAAATGGAAGTTACCAGTCCATACATACAAACAGAGGATGAGGCAAAAATTAGCGTAAGCATAGTGAACTGTTTAACAGATGCAAGAAGCAACCTGGAACAACAAGCTTAGTTTATATGGTCACCATTTGTTTGGGTTTAATTCCAGGGGAAAACATAGTGAAGAAAATAAATATATCAGCATTGGAGGCATATGTGCAGATCTACCCTTCTTAATTGTGGAATGCTGACAGTAATTAACTGAGACCCTGTCGTTACACTCTGTCCGTCTCCTCTCAAGAATAGAGGTAATTTTACAGCATCCTTTTCTTTGGCAATGTGAGATTCCAATTTTGTGCACAGAGAAAGCTGCCTTATACAGAGTCAAATCACTGGTCTGTCTAGGACTATCTATTCTGACCTCCACCAGGCCTCCCAGCTCTCAGGCAGACAGAGGTCTTTTGCGGCCCTCCCAATGACGATCTCTTGAAATGAGCTATGCCAACTGAACTGCCATGTACATACGATGCAGGAACCCTGTCACTAAACAATAAAGTCTCTCCACTGTTGGAGGAAGGGCTTCATAATTAGGCTCCGTCTACACGTTTCGAAGGCGTCATGTTTGTTGAGGGACAATACCAGGACTTTATATCACATGGGCACAAGGGCTGTTTTGATACCTCCCAGACATACATTGACTCTTTTCTGTTTGCAAGGGGAAGCGGCTTTGCCCCCCCTCCCACTACATACTGTTTTTGCATCCTCAAACCACAACGTGGACCTGCTGTTGGCTCCATTGTGATTCGTAGCCAAAGAAGTAATGTGATTTTCATACTGGAGCCAAGAGCATCACCATAGGGCAGTTTGCAAATGTGGAACGAGCAGGGGTGGTGGGCTAAAGCCATTTCTCCCTCATGCTGTGGCCACAAACAGAAAAGAGCTGGTTTGGTTCAAGGTGGCAACAAACTCCCATCACATGTGTGAGACAGAGTCCTCATGTTTTCCCCCAGCAAATGCGAGGACTTTGTAATGTGTAGATCAGTAGTGTTAGATTAGAAGAAAAGATATATTGACTTCAGTGGATTTAGAAGGGTTTAACTTCTTCAGGACTGCAAACAATCCCTGTTTGGGATTGCTGAGACTGCTAAATTTGTATCTCCAGAACTATTTTAGTCTACTTTATGGCATAACTAATAACACTGTTGTGATTGCATTTGGAACAAAAGGCCATAAAGTCTATTGGCAAGGACATTTATAAAGAAGAATCAAACACTATTCTTTTTAAAGCTGTGTGTGTTTTTCTCCTTGTCTTCCTTGGCATTCTAAAAACAAGATGGGGACAGATGGCAGAAACAGACTCAAATTTCCCATGGGATGAGACAGAATTACTACGGAAGATCAGGATCAAACGAAATAGGGGATTCCAAAATCAAAGTATTTGAAAACTTAATTTGTAACAAGTGATAGAAATGCAGGGCTAGTATCAGGTGCTCCACAATATTGAACGATCTTCTTGCACAAAAGATAAGGTGGTAAGAAGTGAAGAAAATGCTGAGAGAAAGGCAGATAAGAATGATTACTGAGAAATTTTTACTATTATCCTTAGGGGCACTTCTGGAAAAAGGAAGCAGTTTCAGGAGAGAGGACATTAGAGCAGAGAAATGTGTGTGTGTGTGTGTGCTCCAAGCTGCACATCCCCTGCAGCTTTCTTTCCTATGTAATTTCAGTCATGTGTCTGCACACGTATACCTCTATGAGGTTTTATATTTTAAAAGAAACAAATTGTACTGGTTTCAAGGTTTTGTGTTTTAAACGGAAGAGCAACACATTGCTATATTATATCGGCACATCTGTATCCCTTCCCTCTTTATCCAAGGAGTACAAGGTGGCTTGCATTGTGTCATCTCATGGGATCCTCATAGCAGCCATGTGAAGTAGGATAGGTTGAGAGATGACAACTTTCACAAGCTTTATGACTTAGTAGGGATTTGAACCCCAGTCCTATCTTAGCTTACTTTCAACTCAGTGTAGGGTTCCCATCCTAAATGTTTAAAATGTATATGCCCATTGACAGTGTTGTTGTTGTTGTTCAGTCGCACAGTTGAGTCCGACTCTTTGCGACCCCATGGACCAGATCCCACCAGGCCCTCCTGTCTTCCGCCGTCTTCTGAAGTTTGCTCAATTTCATGTTTCATTTCATAGGATTGACTGATTTGTTCTTCTTGCAGTCCAAGGGACTCTCAAGAGTTTTCTCCAGCACCATAGTTCAAAACGCAACAGTGGCCACAGGATTGGAAAAGGTCAGTATACATTCCAATCCCAAAGAAGGGCAATGACAAGGAATGTCCAAACTATTGCACAATTGCACTCATATCACATGCTAGCAAGGTCATGCTCAAGATCCTACAAGCTAGGCTTCAACAGTACGTGGATAGAGAACTGCCGGAAGTACAAGCTGGGTTTCGAAGAGGTAGAGGAACTACAGATCAAATTGCCAACATTCGCTGGATTATGGAGAAAGCAAGAGAGTACCAGAAAAACATCTACTTCTGCTTCACTGACTATGCTAAAGCCTTTGACTGTGTGGATCACAACAAACTATGGCAGGTCCTTAAAGAGATGGGAGTACCACACCACCTCACATGTCTCTTGAGAAACCTGTATAAGGGCCAAGAAGCGACAGTTAGAACCGGATATGGAACAACTGATTGGTTCAGCATAGGAAAAGGAGTACGACAAGGATGTATACTGTCACCTTGCTTATTTAATATATATGCAGAGTACATCATGCGAAATGCTGGCCTGGATGAATCACAAGCCAGAATTGAGATTGCTGGGGAAAAGATCAACAACCTCAGATATGCAGACGCCTCGGAACACAGAGGTTGTTTGCATATGCGACTTGATTGGCTTTTGCCTCTAACATTCTAAACAGTTTGCTGTTCTGAGGTAAAATGTGTCCAATCTCCAGGTGAGGGCTGGAGATCACTCAGAATTACAACTGCTTTCCAGATGGCAGAGATCAGTTCCCCTGGAGAAAATGGTGGGCTCTGTATCCTTATATGCTGCTGAGGTGGCCCCCATATGACAGCCAATGTGACGTAGCAGTCAGGGCTTCAGAGCATGGGAGAGGCTGCAGGTGTGTGGGGGGTGGAAAGCTGAAAAGTGAGGGGGAACTAAAGGTAGGTTGATGATTGGCTGGGAAGGAGATAGGGTTGCCAACTCCAGGTGGGAAATTCCTGGAGATGTGAGGGATGGAGCCTGGAGAGGGTGAGGTTTCAGGAGGCGTGGGACCTCGGACAGGTACAAAGCCATAGACTCCATCCTACAAACCAACTATTCCCTTCTGGGGAACCACCGTTGCCAATCTCCAGGTGAGGACTGGAGATCACTCAAAATTACAACTGTTCTTCAGGTAGCAGAGATCAGTTCCTCCGGAGAAAATGGTGGACTCAGTGTCATGATACCCTGCTGAAGTCGTCACAGCAAATTGACACTGAGTGTCCCAGGTCGGGGCACCCGCCCAGAGCCTCTTTCTAGAGGCCATTGTATTTATTTCCACAATGGGCCTTTTTCCTAGTCTTCCATAAATCGGTTCATAGGAACAGAAGAAGAGCCCTGCTGGATCAGACCAGAGGCTTACTGGGTCAGATCAATGATACATCCAGTCCAGCATACTGTTCTCCATAGTGGCCAACTGTGTTTCCCTGGATGGACTCGGAGCAGGTTGTTGCTCCATAAATTATATCCTAAACATGGAGGTTCCATTTAGCAACCGTAGTTAATTGCCACTGATGGACCTATTTGAAGAGAGAGAAAATATTTCTGTTACTGAAAATACTGTTTCTCTTCTTTGACTTGTAGCATCCTCAGTAGGTATTATCTGATTGCTTTTATATACACTTAACATCTTATTTTCACAGAAAGAGTACCGGTACTTTGTTATGTCACTTGAATGCCTCTTGGTGAAACGAGGTTCATATTTAAAGCAAAAATCCATGCTCCAGTTTTCAGTCAGTTTGCCCTCTGTAGCTGATTGGTTCCCAACTTTCATAACCTCAGAGCTGCCGTTAACAAAGACGTATCCCACATAACCACCCACAGCATGTCAGACAGTGATGTGTTAGGATTGTCAGGCCACGCCTGGCAACTAGAAGGAGTAGTGGGGGCAGGGAAGAGGCGGGGACCCACAGTGTCCTGTGAAGTGCTATGTCACTTGCAAGGAAAACACAGAAGTTATATAGGGTAGCTCTAGCAATTGCTGGAAACTCTATGCTAAAACCACAAAGTTTCTGGCAATTCCCAGAGCTACCTTATGTCACTTCCAGGTTTTGCCCAAAATGACATAGTGGTGCAGACTGGATGTGGGCAGGTGTTCGGCCCCCACTGGGGGAAAGGCAAGCCTAGGTTGTGTGGAGCAGGGCCTCTGTAGAGACCTGAGTATGTCGCTACACCTGTGGGGATGGTGTCCCAGTTTCAGGCCACATGTTAACTGTCTACATCAAAAAAACTAAAATCATGGCATCCGGCCCCATCACTCCTTGGCAAATAGAAGGGGAAGTTGTGGAAGTGGTGACAGACTTCACGTTCCTGGGATCCCAGATCACCGCAGACTGTGACAGCATCCATGAAATTAAAAGACGCCTGCTCCTTGTGAGGAAAGCGATGGCGAACATAAACAGCATGGCGATGGCGAACCTCAACAGCATGATAAAAAGTAGAGACATCACCCTGCCAACAAAAATACGCATGGTCCAAGCAATGGTATTCCCAGTAGTCATGTATGGCTGCGAGAGTTGGACTATAAGGAAGGCCGAGCGCCGAAGAATAGATTCTTTTGAACTATGGTGCTGGAGAAGACTCTTGAGAGTCCCTTGGACTGCAAGAAGATCAAATCAGTCAATCCTAAAAGAAATCAACCCTGACTGTTCCCTGGAAGGCCAGATAATGAAACTGAAGCTCAAATACGTTGGCCACCAAATGAGAAGGGAGCACTCACTGGAGAAGACCCTGATGCTGGGAAAGACTGAAGGTCAAAGAAGACGGGGACGGCGAAGGATGAGATGGTTAGACAGTGTCATAGATGCAACGAACATGAAATTGAGCCAACTTCAGAGGATGGCGGAAGACCGGAAGGCCTGGCGTGATCTGGTCCATGGAGTCACGAATAGTTGGACTCGACTGTGCGACTGCACAACAACAAAATGCATATCCACATGTATGTGCAAAATTTTTAATTGTGCACATTTAAAAATGCAGAGGGAAACATGTATGCATCATGGATATTATACAGGTATTCCTGTTATGGAGATGGCTAGCTGGCTGGCTGTTCTTGATGTATCTGTAATGATGAACTTGTGTTTGCTGTCTTTTGTTGTGGGAAAGCAGCCCTTCTTCAATGGACTGTGATTTGCATGCTTGTCAACTACAACCAGGGCTATTTTTGGGCAGGAACACACAGGAACGGAGTTCCGGCTGGCTTCAGAGTTGGCCACGCCCACTACAGCCAAAACCTCTGGGTGCGTGGCTGGAGAGCAGCCGTGGAGAGCGAAGGCCTGGAAAGCAGCCGTGCTGGTGACTCCGAGGTGGGTGGGCCAGGGGTGATCCTGGAAGGATCGGGGAGCCATTTAAATACCACCCCGTGCCTTCCCCGGCAAGCCAAGAGAAGGCAGTTTAAACTACCTTCCCTTCAAGGGGGGGGGGGGCTTGCCCAGGTTCCCTGCAGCCAAGGGGCGCCCAGACAAGCCAAGGGAAGTCATGGGGTGTGGCCTAATATGCTAATGAGCTGCATGGTCAGGATGTGTGGTCTAATATGCTAATGAGTTTCTGCTGTTGGGTGTGGCCTATTATGCTAATGAGTTCCTGCTGGGCCTTTTTCTACAAAAAAATCCCTGGCTAAAACAGTCAATTGCAATAGTGACCAAATCAATGTTTTTGCATAGTAAGTGTGCTGGATGAGACAATATATTCTACTGAGGGGGAAAAGGTGCAGGAGGCTTTCTTTGCAAGATTTAATCTATCTGATATCTGAATAGTGCATGTCCATGTAAACTGGAGGGTAAAGAGAAGACGGGTTGAGCCTCAACCTAATGGAGTCAATGAGATTATAAGTATTAGTGAAGATTAGTTGCCTGAGTGGAGGTTTGCAGGATCAGTTCCTAAATTTACCTCTAATCTGCCTTTGCAGATTGATCTAGTAGGTAACCTCCTTAACTCCTATGATCTTATATCCCTGTGTTTTGTTAGACCAAAGTGTCTGAGACAGCTCTACACATCATATCTGTGAAGTGCTGCAAATATCTACTTTGAATAATGTGCCAGATAGGGGTAATAAATAGGAACTAACTTTACACCCTCCCTTTTGTTGTTGGAAGCAATTTCCATGTTATGTTGCAGGATCCTAAAGTGAAAGGAAATGTGCTTGACGCTAAAATTGGCTCAGTGGCTCCAGTTTCCTCAGCTCCTCACCACCTGCCTCTAATCAAACTGTCCAATTACTGGAAACAATTGTTTTCTTGCCTTCTGGGAAGTAAAGACATTCCACCAAGTTAAAAAAAACACCACACCACTGCTCCGCAAAATGTTACTTTTCAACAAAATCACTACATGTGTTTGTGTGTGTGTGTCCGTGTGTGTGTATGTATGTATGGGATAGGATCAGGGGTCTATAGGGCCACTGGATCAAAAAGGTGCCCATGCAAGGTGGCACCCATAAAACATGAAGTGCTACTAAATATGGAAATTTTAGGAGTATGTCTAAACCAGACAAAAAGTTATTTAGGTGTAAGAACACAATCAGAATGAGGCTCAAATTACTCTGTATGCTAACAGGGCTGATTAACATAGAAGGGAAAGTTTTCGGCTGCCTCTGTGTGAAATGATAATCAGAGGCTCTCTTTGTGTTGCAGATACCACTGTGGAAATTTTACTCAAAATGTGATAGAAAAGAGCTTATAAGCAGACTTGCATAAACTGACCCATCTGTGCACTTATTTATATTTATCTAATTGTATCCGGCCTTTCTGTATCAAAGAACACTCAAGGCGGCTAACCAATATGAGACCTATAAATACGCACATAAAAATAAACGATGAATTGACAACATAGTGACAGTTTATGAGATCATTTGTTAATTTCACAGCCAGACAGGTAGGGGTGTGTATGTCTGGGAAAGCAGAAAAGCTCAGCCGTGATGGCCGGGTCTTCCCAGGCAAAAGCAGCACCTCTTAAAGGCAGCCATGGGGTGGGGCTGAACAAGGTTTGCAAATCAAAACTAGCTCTCTATGTAGTTATAGCCTTTTAAAGAAAAAGAGAGGCAAAAGATTTGTCTCTTTCTCTTTAAATGCCCAATGGAGGGTCCGGTTCTGATGTGAAAACCATGCAAGGTTAGCCCTCTCGTTCCCTCCCTGCATGGTTCCTAATCACAGCGGTCCTTTGCATAGCTGGCTGGCTTGCAGCGTAAAATGACTTATGGAGATCTCTGATCATCGTCAAGTCTAGTTTGACTCACCTATGCTGAAAATACAAGGAAGAAGACCACACCCAGAACAAACATTATTGACACTTAAAGGCATAGCTAGGAAGCTTATTTGAAAGGGAGAAAGTAAGAACATGGATGAAATGCACACTTAGTGTTCGTATTTTTAAGTGCAATACCACAGTCCAGAAAAATGAATTCCACTGATTTTTAATGGGACTTCCCATGGTTCCCTCTTCTTCTCTTATGCCTGCTGGGTGGGATATAAGATTGCTGTTGAGCCCTCTTGCACATGGACAAAAATTACTCCAGCATGATAGCTTAATGCCACTGTTTGTGCTCCAGAACTACGTAATACAAGTACTCTTCTGCAAGTGACAAAAATGGGCAGGAGGAGATACCTGAAGATACCTGAAGAAGTGTGCATGCATACGAAAGCTTAAACCCAGAATAAAACTCTGTTGGTCTTAAAGGTGCCACTGGACCCAAACTTTTTTCTATTCCTTCAGACCAACATGGCTACCCATCTGAATCTAGCATAAAGGACAATTTGGGGATCTGAATGGAAAGAGTACATTTGCAAAATTCCCCCCCCCTTCTGATAGCGGAAATTTGCTGCTGGATCCAAGCAATGTCCTCTTGACTACTTCAGTTACTACCATGAAATGGAGGAGGAGCATACAACTACATAAGTCACAGTATGGGTGCATATGTTGATTGTTTTGAATTGTCTGTCACACTCTCCCTCTGTGTTTGCTGTTTGGCTCTTCCCAGTCCTTTTCTCCCACGCAGCTGTCACCGAGATCAGAGCTGGAATCTATGTATGGGAAGCCTGTGCTGTATAGTACTACACAGAGCCCCTCCACTGCCATTATGTGGCTGACAAACTGGGTTCTATACATGGCCTTGAACAGGCAGGTGGGGAAGGGGACATTTAATGGTGTAATCCTCAGAGAGTGCCTATCATGTTAGTATGCTTTCTACTTGTCAGCTGTCTGTAGGTGATGGTATGCCAACTTCGGCTTGAGAAGTTCCTGGGAATCAGCCTTGCCTTTGGAACTTGCCACCGCCTAGGAAAATGGGGAAACCCTAAATAGGATTGTAATAGATGCTGGCTCAGGGCAGGCATAGTGCTAGCATAGTATTTGCTAGGAAAGTGGAACTGTGTCTGGTTTACGCATGTAATCTCATCTGGACTGGTCCCTTTCTCCTTTTATGTCTAACCCCCCCCCCCCCAAGAAAACTGAGAAGTAAACAACAGATACCATTGTTTGTTTTTAACAACCTGAAATGTATGAAATCTGTAAGGAGGACATACCACTTGCAGTAGTTGTGTTAGAAATATCAGCAGACCATAATGAATTTGAGTCTCTAAGGGAGTCCTGGGGTCACACAATGGCAAAACAGTAGGAAATTATATGCATTACATTGCATAAGGTTTTATCTTTATCCTCATGACAATTCATCCCCCACAGATCCATCCTTTTAAAAATCTAAAATTGTACAGCGACAATGCTAGGGATTGTGTGCGTGCGTGTGTGTGTGTGTGTTGACATGTACTATTTAAGCAACTTTTGTTTATCTCTTGGGAAATGGAGGTGGGGAGATCGCTCCATTTCCCCTTGTATTATCTGAGCTTGCTTTATTTACACTTGAGCTGCTAGTCTTAACTTTTTAAGAAAAAAAGAGTTTTTATTTTTGGCAAAGGATTGAACATTTTTGCATTTTAACAATAAGTTTTTAAAAAGCCAAAATAATGAAAGCAGCAGCATGAATAACATGGAGAAATAAATAATAGCTAATAGTCAGCATTATACAAATTGAGGAACAGACTGAGGGCCAAGGTTGGTGAGACTCTGAGAGATCCATGAACAGATATTCCAAAGTTTGAGCCCAGTGGCACCTTTAAGACCAACTAAGTTTGATTCTGAGTATAAGCTTTTGTGTGCAGGCTCAAAGTTTGTTCTTCTGCTTCAGACTAACATGGCTACCCACCTGATTCTACAGATATTTCAAGTCTTTCATCATAGTCAATGAACAGCCGCCCTGGAGTGGGGTATAAGAAAATAAGAGAAGATAATATTGGATCAGGCAAGTGGCCCATCCAGTCCAACATTCTGTCACACAGTGGTCAAAAATACCAGGTGCCATCAGGAAGTCCACCAGTGGGACCAGCACAGTAGAAGCCCTCCCACTGTTGCCCCCCCCCCAGCACCAAGAATACAATGCATCACTTGCCCCAGACTGTGAGTTCCTATCTATACCTTGTGGCTAATAGCCACTGATGGACCATTCTAACCCGACCACTCAGCAATTTCATGGAGTGCCCACGAGTTCTTATATTGTGAGAAAGGGAGAAAAGTACTTTTTTCTATTAATTAGCCAGTTTTTGATCCATAAAAGGACTTGTCCTTTTATCCCAAGTTATCCCAAGTAAGCTAAAAAATCATGTGATAAAAGGACAAGTCCTTTTATGGATCAAAAACTGGCTAATTAATAGAAAACAGAGAGTGAGTATAAATGGGCAATTTTCTCAGTGGAGGGTGGTAAGCAGTGGGGTACCGCAGGGATCAGTACTTGGTCCACTGCCTTTTAACTTGTTCATTAATGATTTGGAGTTGGGAGTAAGCAGTGAAGTGGCTAAATTTGCGGATGATATGAAGTTGTTCAGGGTGGTGAAAACCAGTGAGGATTGTGAGGCACTCCAAATTCTGCTGTCAAGGATGGGCAAGTGGGCATCAACATGGAAAATGGGGTTCAATGTGGCCAAGTGCAAGGTGATGCACATTGGAGCCAAAAATCCTAAATATAAATACACGTTGATGGGGTCTGAACTGGCAGAGACAGATCAAGAGAGAGATCTTGGAGTTGTAGTAGATAACTCACTGAAAATGTCGAGACAGTGTGTGACTGCAATAAAGAAGGCAAATGCTATGCTGGGGATTATTAGGAAGGGTATTGAAAACAGATCAGCCAATATCATAATGCCCCTATATAAATTCAGCAACTCCACTGAAAATGGGGAATATAAACATTAAAACTTTAAAAGACATTCCATTTGAAATTCGCCAAAAGAGGAAAAGCTATAAGGACTTAATTTCTTTTCTTCAAACCAATGGAATTTCGTACAGGTGGGCGATTCCAGAGGGTGTCATCTTTAAAATCAACGACAAAAGAGAAAAGATTGACTCCATTTTTAAAGCCAAAGAATTTTTGAGACGCTAGTTGGGAATGGAAGAAGAATCCAAAGATGAAGAATCAAAATCAAGTGACTCTGCTACCTCTGGAACGGAAGAGGACTCTGCTGTAGAAACGGGTGCAGGTGCAACAAAAGTTACATATGATTTCAGAGACAGAAAACCGAAGTAAAGGCAGAAGGACTCTGAAAATTGCCTTTTGAAACAACTAACAAGAAGATGCTCAGAAAGTTCTCTCACGACAACTAACATACTAACATTGAAGCCGAGACAAACAAGAACTCTACAAGTATATTGTTGTACTAACACTTTTATTAATAACATTTAGATTAACACGGATATGATCTCTTCCTCTTGGGTTTTTAGTGTAGTGTGGTTATCTATCCTTTATCCTTAGATGTTATCCCCTCCCTCATATTTTCTTTGTAGTTTTGTAGTCTTATAAAAAATGATAAAAAAAATCCCTTCAGGGATTAAAAAAATAGATACATTGTTAAGACATCTGGTAAGCAAAGTAATAGGACTAGAATTACAGAAATCTGAAATAAAGTGTAAATGTACCCTAACCCTAACCCAACAAACAGGAAGTTGATTAAATGTTATCAACCTGCCCGACCTATTTATTTATTCAAATATTTATATCCCACTTTTCCTGTGACTCAAAACAGTTTTTAGATCATGCTGAAAAGCATAATGGAGGTGTAGAAAAAAAATATGATTTTCCCCCTGCTCTGTTATAGCCTATGGGGACCATTATAGTCAATGGGCCCCATAGGCTATAATGGATAATTGATTTGGGGGTATCTGGGGCTCTGGGGGCTGTGTTTTGAGGTAGAGGCATAAAATATTCGTCATATCTGCTGGTGCCTTTCCTCAAAAAACCCTCAAAGTTTCAAAAAGATTGGACCGGGGGTTCAGTTCTATGGGCCACAGAAGGGGGTTCCCCATCCTCCATTGTTTCCAATGGAGGGGGAAAAGGCTTGTGGGCAGGAAGCTGAAAGCTGTGAGCAGCCACTTAAAATTTTGTGTGCCAGCACCCCCTAGCGCAGCTTAGAGGGAACACTGCTCAGCCTACCCTTTCAGTCTGTGTAATGTGTAGATCAATTCGGGGCGGGGGGGGGAGCCAATTCTCTTCTGCAAAGGAAAATATAGCACAACAGCTTTCACTAGGTATAGAAGTATGCCTTTTGTTTTGCCACCATGGTGATTTCAACACCCCCCCCCCAAGAAATAATACCACAGAAGCCTGTGTTGTGCACCTAATAACTACATGGTGTTAAAATTAGGCTAATTAATGTTACCCAGCTCTCTCAAGGAATCTCAGCAGGGCTTTGTTGCGTGGCATTAATAAAACAGAGCTGACAGAGAAGACAGAGAACCCAAACAGGAGGCTAAACCACAGGAGGCTCCAAGGCCTTGACAATTAATGTGGAGAGACTAGATGAGGAAGTGTCTTCTGCCAGGGCTGGCTCTGAAAGTTTTCTGGCAGAACCAGTTATATGGTGGAGTGAACTGGCTGTTAACTTACAGGGAACTTTCCTAGTGAACCACTGTTTTGGAAGGCCCCGGATGGCCAGGAGAAAGCCAAGCCAAGCCCCAATAACTCTGCCAGTGCCAGAGGACCCCTTGATTTGGACCCTCGGCAGCAACAGTGATTGTTGGTACCACTGGCCGTGTTTGAGCTGAATGACCCCCTGTAGTTCTGGTATATAAAGCTGTAGAGGTCCCTCGACTTGGCTTTCCTTTGGTCAATTTAACTTCCCAGTGGGTATGTGGTTTGTTCTCAAATCTGGGTAGATTTGTTTGGAGAGCTGGGGTGAGTAAAATAAGAAAAGTGGACATACAGATAGTACTTTGGAGCTGATAAAGTCTGAACAGTATGATGTTCTTCATAAATTTGGTTGGGAGCTGGGGTATAGTATGAGGCAACCCCCCCTTCCCAATCTCTCTTAAGCAGAGCTTAAGGCTGGTCAAGGCTTGGCCTCACTACCTAATTTCACTGCCAAGTTTCATTTAGGCACAAGTGAGGCAATAATAAAATATCTTTTCTTCAAAACAGATGGATAAACCTTCCCTCACCCTTCTGGAACTGGCAATGCTGAGTTTTACAGAACTTCAGCTGCTACTTTATGACAGCTTTGCAGCAGTTTGCAATGCTGTAAATCAGTAGAGAAAGACTGCTTTTAGTTTCAACTACTTTGGTACATTCTTCTGTAGTTAGGGTTGATAACTCCAGTGTGAGAAATTCCTTGGAGATTTGAGAGTAATGTGGTTGTGTGTACTCAATGGAGATATGACGTTGTAGAGTCTGCTCACCCTCTGCTCTCCTTCAGAGAAACTGCTCTCTGTAAACCTGGAGATCAATCACAATAAGAAAACTGGCCCCACCTGGAGGTTGGCAACCCTTTCTGTAGGACTAGGAGAGTTCTAAATATCAGGCCATGTTCGACATAGCTCAGGCTTCCCAAGTACTTACCATGATTCGGCGGGGGACACAGACGTCCTTGCAGGACCATTCCTGCAGGGACAACAGATGCGCCGCATCATGCCATCGTCAGGAAGTGACACCAGGCGACGCTCTGGCAATGGGGCCGGAAACTCGATGGTACCATCGAGTTTTCAGACCCATTGCCAGAGCGTCGCCCAGTGTCACTTCCTGGCAACGGCATGGTGTGTTACAGGGAGGAATGGTCCGGCCGGGGAGCATGTTTCCTCCGCCGGATCACGGTAAGTACTTGGGAACCCTAACATAGCTTAAGGCTGCCATGTCTCCTGCTATGGCACAAAGGCTCCCACTGGCAGCCATCTTGCCTGCTGCTGCTTCAATAAAAGCGGGAGGGGAAAAAAGCAGTGTCATCAGTATTGCTTATGTCACTTTTGGGGAAAACTCAGAAGCGACATAGGGCTTTTCCACATTCTCACTTTACTCATTGTTAAGTTCCCGTTTCTTTGGGGTTTCCCCCCATTCTGCATGTGTTTTGCTCCCTCTAGTGGTCAGTTCGATATCAAACAGCTTTATTACCGATGTATCTCCCTGTCAATTTAAACTGCAGAAAGATAAACTGGAAATAAAGCTGTTTGATAACAAATCAACCACTAGAGGGAGCAAAACACATGCTGAACAAGAAACCCCACCCCAAAGAAACAGGAACTTTATAGTGAGTAAAATGAGAATGTGGAAAAGCCCGTAGAGTCACTCTAGGAGTCACCGGAAACTCTATGGTAAAACAGTAGCATTTCCAGTGATTCTTAGAACTACTCAAAGTCCTTCCTGGGAAAAACTGGAGGTGAAGAAGTGGCACACATGGCATCATGGCTCCTTATGGCCCAATCCCCAACTTCCTGCAGTTTGCCAGTAATGTTCCGACTTATAAGTCAATGTTTGGTTTTTATTTCAAGATTTTGCCTGATCCTTGAAGTTAATTTCTTTGGTCAATCAATATTTTATAGTGAAGCACTGTACTGTTGTGGTGTTTGCACAAAGGGCTAGGAAGAAAGGTTTTAGGCCTAAGGCCTTGACTTTCAGACTTCTGTTTTTAAAGAGGTCGGTCCTTTATCTTGAGTGGCATAATTAGATTATTTGTCGTATCAGGGTTAAAATAGACTTGTTTGTGGAAGTTTCAGAATGAAATAATTACCACCGCAATTCAAGGACATACAATTTCTGATATACCTAGCCAAATGCAGTCAGTGAACCATATACTGTAGCTTCAGCGTTGCTTGACAAACTCCCCTGACAAACGGAAGATCTCTCAGTAATTCTTCCTAGGGCCATGCATTCCCGCAATTGGTTATCTGTAAATCAAGTGGGGGGGCATTCAGAATGTTTGAAAGCACATGGGGGGCATTTGGGATTTCTCCCCACTAGAGAGGCCTCCTGAAACTAGCAGAGGGGAGCTGTAATCCTTGAAAATTTAAGAGTAGTCTATCTAATCCAGAATCCGGTTTCCAACTGTAATCCACCTCCCATGTTAAACTTCAAGCCGGCCAAGGCTCCAGCAGCACTGACAACTATTGGTCGCATCAGAACAGCGACCAATCACAGCAGGCCTATCCCCTGAGCGGGAAGAACTCTCATTGGTCCTTATCCACACAATCTTATTGGTTGTTATTTGTAAATAGGCGTGGCTACATTAGCCCGGGAATGTTTAAAAGGAGCCAAGCTCCCAATTTTAATCTGTTCTGGTTATGAATGCGTTTAAGTGCTTGTTTGTTACTTCATTAAAGCTGAATCACTTGCTGAAATCACTCTCCGGATCTTTGTTAGCGGCGATCTAACACCAACAGTAGCCAGTTGCTACAGAAAGCCCCAAAGCAGGGCCCACAGAATAGGTTGCCAACTCTAGCTTGGAAATTTCCTGGAGATTTGAGGGTGGAGCCCAGGGAGGGCAGAGTTTGGGGAGGGGAGGGAGTTCACTGGGGCTGTGATGTCATAAAGTCTGCCCTCTGGGTCTGCCATCTCCTTCAGGGGAACCGATCTTCGTACTCCAGAGATCCGTCGTAGAGAATGCCCAGCCCCTCCCGGAAGTTGGCAATCCTGCTGACTGAACCGCGGCACCTGACACACAGAGAGAGGAGTCCTGCTTCCGAATCCAGAGGCTCCGTTTGGCTGTCACGGCTGCCAGCTCTCTGCTGCTCACCCACCCTGAGGATCCATTCCCAGATTTTGAAAGGCACACAGTAAATAGGAATAAACAAGGCCATTTACTGTAAAAAAGAGAGTAGAAAAAGTGTCAGGAACTTTTACACAGACAGAGGAAAAGCAAACAACATCAGGACGAAGTTTTATTAAGTAGACTCTTTGTGGTAACATACAGGAAGTGAAACCATTTTCAGGTTGAAAGCGTTTCTCAATCATTTCATGCTCCAGCAATCTTTATAATAAGGTTTAGGTTCTTTTTAAATTTTTTAAGTGCGATAAAGTTCTGACACAAGGGGGGGGGGAAATTCCCCCGGAATCCACAAGCTTCTACTTTCCCCTCCCTCTTGTTCAGATTCATAATGAAAGTTTGACGTATGCTTAATGTCTCTAATGGATTTGTTACTGTGTAGTTTGGTGACATTATTGAGACAAGCTACAGGGTAAGCCGCAAACCAACAGAATGTTCCTCTCTCCACCTTCCAGTAACACTCATCTGGCTATCAGTGCCTGCCTGGGCAGCTCGCAGATAGCTTGATACAAACCAGGAACATCTGACTGATATTAAATTTCCCTGCTTGATATTAAATGTCCCTGCGGTGAGAGGATCTACCAGTCTGGCAGACAGATTTTTTAAAACAACTCTGCTTAGCCAAATAGCTTATTGAAAACAACTAAGGCCAGCATTACACCTTGTGTGGGAGATTTATGATTTAAGGTTCAAATACAGATGTGGGGTTGAATTTGACTACAAGCATGGTACTGTTAACTGTCCCTCCCACCGTATTTCTCAGAGTGAACTAATTTTCCCCTTCCAAGTGGTCATTAGTAGACGTGGGTAGGGAAGAAGAAAAATAGGTACAAAACGATTCCCACGGCTGCAGCCCCAATCAAATGCAGGGCTGCTTTTTAGTACCAGAGAAAAACAACAACATAGAATCAGTTTGTCCATGGACCCCCACATAATGTCCAGCTTTGCTCTTTCAAGGGAGGACGTGGAGTTGAGCTGGTTGTGGACAAGTGTCAGTTGCCTTCACAGAAAATGCACATAGACATGCAAAAAGAGCCACAGAACCCCTTATGTTGCACTCAGGAGCTTTTATTGAGACAAGTGTCAAGGAAGGCAGGAACATTCTGGCTCCACTGTCAGGCAGGGAAGATGGACAAGTGTTAATATCTGCAGCTGCAAGCCCTAAAGATCAGTGATGCAAAACGCGGAAAGACTGGGCAGTAGAACTTTTGGTGGGCTTTTAGAGACGCGCGGCCCACAAAGCTAGGATTGGCCCCTCAGAGATCCACACAACTGCTGGTCTGTGCGGAAAAGGTGCAGGGAGCCTTAAGGAAGGCCTAGAGACACAGCGGGTCTCCTGTTGGCTCAAGCCCATCCCTCCCAAAGTGTGTGTGTGGAGGGAATGGTACATTCTGGTTTAAAATCAGATAATTACTTTTCATGAGGAACAGTTCCATCGTGGAGTAGGGGGGAAGGCACTGAGAATATCTGAGCTGGCTGAATAAGACCTGAGCAGAGCTTCTGCCCTTGCCCTTTTTTGTCTGCATTATACATTACAAGTGGGGACCCATGATACTCACAGGGGGGATCCCTCCCCATCATTGCTGCTGGGCCAGCATGGCTTCCAGCTCCCCCCCTTTGCCCCCACTGGGCTTGGCTCCCACCCTCCATCACTAGGTGTACTGCAGTGTCTCCCCCCACCCTTGATGCTGCCACCACCTCTCCCCCCATCCTTCACCACTGCTGCCACCTGGCTCCTCATTGCCAGCTCGGATGGGTGGCAAGGACTGCTGCACCTTCTCGCCCAACTCCCTGGTTGCTAGTTTGGCAGGGGTGGGGAATGAGGACTTCTGTTCCCTTGACCAACTCCCTGATTGCCAAATCGGATGGCCAGTGGGCTTGCTGGCTTGGTGGGGTGGCAGTGAGGACTCCCTGCCTGACTCCTTCATTGCTGGCTCAGCGGGGGGGGGGGGGCAGTGAGGACTCCTGCACCCTCCCATCAGACTCCCTGGCTGCCAGTTCAGTGGGCGAATTTGCTGGCTTGGGGGGGGGGGGCTTCCGCTGAGGCTTTCTGCTGCCACCCCCTCAATTTAAAACCCCTCAGTGTATATATTTTTTTTTAAAGATTTCAGATTTTTCGGAGTTTTCAGCTTGTGAACTGCAAATGGTCCTGCCCCCCTGAGGGGCATTCATGTGTGGTGCAGGCATTTCAGATGGACATTTGCTGCACTGATACTTTACATTTTACATGCATGCTTAAGAAACATTTTTGGCAGGATCCTAGAAATGTAATGCATGAAGCAGCTTGAACGCAGCTAGTTTGTTCACATGTCCCACATCCTTCTTCTTGCCCATATTTTAAAGTACTCAGTTTACTGCAGTTAGATTAAATTTTAAAAAATAAAAAGTGAACTGCTTGAAGAAAACGGCCTCTGATTTAGTTGGCTTGAGCAGAATCAAACGACCGAAGAAGAACAGTTCAGCTTCCTGATGTTGCCATTGCAGTCATAGGAGCACTGCAAAATATTTATAATCAGGGTTTTTGCTGGATATCCTTGCTGGTCAGACCACGGGGGGTGAGGGTGTGGGGGGGATGTGGATGGATTCTATATGTCAGAAGTGTACAAAATTAAGGCCTGGCAATAGAAGAAGGTGACAAAATGGGCTGCTGTGCTTTAAACTACAGCTGCAGAGTGCAGTTTCTTTTTAATATTCTTCATATGTGAAGGGACTCTTGCAAGTAAATGAAACTAGCAGAACAATACATTTGAGGACCAGCAAGGATATCCTTCAGGTATCAGAATTTCTGGCCCTTTACATTTCATACTGACATCCACTATGTGAAGAAGGTTAGGCTGAGATACAGTGATTGGCCCCATAAGTTTCATGGCTGAGACAGGATTTGAACCCTGTACTACACTGACTCTACTCTATCAATTACCCAAAGTGCAGAATCAGTTCATACTATGCAATTAATACAGAATGTGCAGAGAATAGCCCCCCCATGCCAATGTATAGCTCTCTTCAGATCTGTTAACTGTGGTTGATACACCAAATATATAGGCACAATTCAAGCTGTTCTCAATTTTGTCTGAAGATAACAATGTTATTAATAATAGAAGCGTTTTTTTACAACAATTTTCCTTTTTGTTCAGTAATTAACACTTACAAAATATTTGATAGCTACATTATTGTAATTCCAGCACATGAAGAGAATAATAAGATGATGGGTATGTTTGATGCAGTACTCAGTTTACTGCAGTTAGATTTAATTTAAAAAAATAAAAAGTGAACTGCTTGAAGAAAACGGCCTCTGATATAGTAAATTGAAAACACTGATTATTCCTTTGGAGCAGGACTTTAGAGCGGGGGACACCCTTTGGTAGCATATTAAATTTCACTCCAATTCACTGTACAGTGACAAAATATTTTGATTGTGTAAATAAATGTACTGGCTATTACAAACAGTCTTTTCAGGATTCTAAGGAAAGTAACAATGCATATAAGAGAATCTGGTTTCCAAATGCCCTGTTCAATCATTTCATTTCTAAAATACTCTGAATCTTTCAATTGGCTCACACATGCATGTTCACTGCTTGCTGCAACCTCAAGTGATGGCGTGCTTGTCTGAACACACTCCACAGTTCTAACTCTACAGGTTGAACCTTTTGTATTATTTCGAACATAGTACTTAAGAGTAAAATTAGTTTGCACATTCTATTGTGAGTCATCAAGTACAGAGAGAGTAAAGGATTAAATGCATGTGTGAACAAGATCTTATAATAAAGGAGTTATAAAAAGGTTTCCCTTGCTCGAAAGCTAGTTGAGTTTGACTCTAGGGGGCAGTGCTCATCTCCGTTTCCAAGCCAAAGAGCTAGCGCTGTCCAAAGACGTTTTCCATGGTCATGTGGCTGGCATGACTAAACACCAAGACACAAAGAACACTGTTACCTTTCCACCAAAGTGGCATCTATTTATCTACTTGCAATTTCTTGCTTTCGAACTGCTAGGTTGGCAGGAGTTGGGGCCAGAGATGGACCCTCACTCCGTCATGCAGCACTCGGGTCTCAAACTGCTTCCAGTCTGAGTCACCACAGCCCCTAAAGGAGTTATGCTAACTATTATTAAAAAAATTACAAATCAGCCTTTTTCACATGACCTGTTCACTCTGCCCACTCCAGAACCGTTGATTTCGGGAGGGGTGTTGAAAGACCTGAGTCAGATTGAGGTGACGAGAGAGGAAGTTCTACAACTGATAGACAACTTAAAAACTGATAAATCACCAGGCCCGGATAGCATACATCCAAGAGTTCTGAAAGAACTCAAATGTGAACTTATGGATCTCCTGACAAAAATATGTAATCTTTCATTAAAATCTGCCTCCATTCCTGAGGACTGGAAGGTAGCTAATGTCACTCCCATCTTTAAAGAGGGTTCCAGAGGAGATCTGGGAAATTACAGGCCAGTCAGTCTGACATCCATACCGGGTCAGTTGGTGGAAACTGTTATTAAGGAAAGAATTAGTAGGCACATTGATGAACAAAAACTATTGAGGCAGACTCAACATGGGTTCTGTAAGGGAAGATCTTGTCTCACTAACCTGTTAGTGTTCTTTGAAGGAGTGGACAAACATGTGGACAAGGGGGACCCAATAGATGTTGTTTACCTTGACTTCCAGAAAGCTTTTGATAAAGTTCCTCATCTAAGGCTCCTAAGTAAGCTCAATAGTCATGGGATAAAAGGACAAGTCCTCTTGTGGATCAAAACTGGCTAATTAATAGGAAACAAAGAGTGAGTATAAATGGGCAATTTTCTCAGTG
>NW_015163619.1:551123-634127 GCF_001447785.1 Gekko japonicus | reverse complement strand
TGACCCAAACTCCAGCTACTTCATTGTGTACGTGACTGGTCGCAAGTGGGCCAGAAAGTGTAGCCATGAGGTCTGGCGTTTGGCATGAAAGTGTGAAAGAATGTGGGTTTATGGCATGGCTATTGAGGCCATGTGGCCTCACCATTTGGCTTGCAACAGGAACCAAGACACAGCATGTTATCAAAAGACATCACAGGAGAAGGCATGTGGATATAGAAAGCAGAAAGCAATTTTTCTATACACTCCCTTTCTCACAATATAAGAACTCATGGGCACTCTATGAAATTGCTGAGCGGTCAGGTTAGAACAGATAAAAGGAAGTACTTCTTCACCCAAAGAGTGATTAGCACATGGAATTCACTGCCACAGGAGGTGGTGGTGGCTACAAGCATGGACAGCTTCAAGAGGGAATTAGATAAACATATGACACAGAGGTCCATCAGTGGCTATTAGCCACACAGTATAGATAGGAACTCTCGGTCTGGGGCAATTGATGCACTGTATTCTTGGTGCTTGAGGGGGGCAACAGTGGGAGGTCTTCCAGTGTCCTGGCCCCACTGCTGGATCTCCTGATGGCACCTGGTATTTTTGGCCACTGTGTGACAGAGTGTTGGACTGATTCATTGGCCTGATCCAACTTTGGCTTCTCTTATGTTCTTATGTTCAGGTGTATACGAGGGAGCAGGATTGTGATGAGATACCCCCCCCCTTCCCTAGCAAACAAATCATATTCATTGGAAGGTGTGCATAGAGCCTACATGTGTACAGCTCCCTCTGCATGAATGGGAACCCTGAAAAAGCCAGGTTTTGCTTGCCTTAAACTTAAAAGCCCTCCATTTGCCCTAACCCAGCGATCTCTTGCAACTGCAAGTTCTCCTGCACAGAGCTCAGCTACCTGCAAGTGCTTTTCCCTTGTGTTTTTATCTCTTGATTACTGTGATTCTTTGCCCTCTGCAATGTTAGAACATGGGGCAGGAACACAAATTTTAAAACTTCAAGGAATAAGAAGATATTCTATGATGTCAGGGAGGAGAGCAAAGATCTGTGTTTTAAATTTGCAACACTATAAGGAGATGGATCAAGAGATCATTAAACAGTTAGGATTGGCAGGATAATTCTGCAGGAAAGGTCTGTGTTATAGGGGAGAAAGAAAGACAGCAGTGATACCTTCTCACAGGTGGGAGCTGAGCATTCAAAGGAAAGGTCTTTCAGCACCTGCTTTCCTTATCTAACCTTTGCTAGTTGGCATTAACAAGTTCCTGTTTATCCTTCAGCTGCAATCTCTGCTGCTCCTTGAAGAAGCCGATTGTGAGAGGGATCTTTTATAAGCCTTGTCTCAATAAATGGGCATTTGGCCCATAGATTTTTATGATGCCCTGCAGCACTTTTTGAGTAGGGTGGAGAGATATGTTTGCAAATGAAAGCGGACGAGTATTAGTTAGAATGGACTCCGCAGTTAGCCAACCCCTTTGAGATTAAGTCTAAAACCCCAGGACGGCCAGTGTTAGCTCATCATGCTAGGTGAAGTGCAACACAAACCAGAACCCTGGGGACTTCTTTTTCTTGCTTCACTGGTTTGAGCAGCTTGCTTAGCAATATCCTGGGGTGAGTGACCTGGTGCAAGGGGCTTGGAACAGAGCCAGCAGGAGGGCTTGGAGTGAGCTTACTAATTACTCCCACTGGTGGCTGGCCCAGTTTAGGCAGTGAAATCAACATGTTTGAACATGCTTGGGCATGTGAATTCTGTTGGCGGCCTGCTCCTTCCCCCTCTTAGCTGGGGGAAAAAAGGCCCACGTAGGACAATGCAAATCGTATAGCAGGTGTGCAAAGAGTCCCTGGCAACGTGGGTGGACAAACTCCCCGGCGGCCTTCCCCAACACTGCTTTGCTTGGGGCTGGTTACTCACAGTGAGGTCATTCTTTCTCAGCTGTGCATTTTTAGCAGTGACATCTGAGGGCTTTCCCCCCACCACCACAAATGAAAGAAATAACAACCCAGGGACTGACTCAGGGTATTTTCTCTGAAAAGCAGTTTGAGAGGGTGACTGGAACTTGTTATATTTTAAAAAAGAAGCAGGGGTAATCCAATCTCTTCCCTCAATGCAGGTGCAATAGGGATGGGCTCACAATGCCCCAAAGAGGAAATTCCTTGTTGACACAGGTGATTGGTGCTAAGTGGCCCAAATTGATAGAAAAATATTAGTACAGTGAGAGGCTAATGTTGGGCTGTCCAGGCTGCCCAACGGAACCTACCACAGTGAGGCTGGGGGGAGGGGCTGCTTCTTTTTCAGAGGGAAATCTTTGGAGTTAATCTCACGCATTGCTATCTGAACGTAAAGCACTGCATGGTATATTGAAAAAGACAATTCCCTGTTCCAAAAATGTAACAGTATTTTTATACCTTGCGATGCCTGTCACTAGATTCAGCTGCACCCTGGGGGAATTTGAGGACCACTGGTTGAAATTTAAGACCCATTTTCTCAGTAAATATTGTGTGAGATGGGTGCCATTCCACCAAGCTGTGTGTCCTGGAATCACCATGTTGCTCCTGGAAGTCCCCCCCCCAACGTTCACCAACATGGTACTGTTCCAAGCAATGTTCCCTCTAAGCTGCGGATTCTTGTGAGCAAAAATTCAACTTTGTGAGCAACTGGCATTACAGTTGTGAGCAAGTGACCTGACTGCTGCATAAATCAGTTTGCTTTGGAGCTGCCCTTCCTGAGCTGAGACAAAAATGTGTGAGCTGGAGGCTAAAAAACTGTGAGCTAGCTCACACGAACTCGGCTTAGAGGGAACACTGGTTTCAAGTGTGTCTTAATGGTACCTTGATTTAGGCAAGCAGCTGGGTAAGCCAGTGTATTGCAACATCCTGTCAAACAGATAAAGAGATTTTTTTACTCTCCTTTGGATTTCAGGTAAGAATCATCCTGTTTTCTTAATTAATTGACAGGACATTGCAAAGCCAGAGTCTGTTAAATATATGGCTGCCCAGTGAAAATAGCATCTCTGATCTGGCTGTAGTGATCCATGCTCTGTTTACATCCAGGTTAGGTTACTGCAGAATGCTCTGCATGGGTTGCTTTTGCCTGGAAACTTCAGCTGGTTCAAAATGTAGCAGCCAGGCTAATGTTAGGGAACAGGTTACAGGCATGGTATCACATCTGCATCGGCTGGCGCTCTGTTTCTGGATACAATCTAAAGGGCTGGTTTGTATCTTTAAGGCCCCAAAGTATTCCTCCCATACTGTCCATACCACATAGGGTTACCAGATCTTCCACTATGGTGGAGACCTCCTGCCAGCAGCCTCTACTTCTCACCATCGTGCTGTTGGCAGGTGGGAGAAAAACGAATCTAAACATTGCCGTTGTTTTGACAGCGTGACATTGCTTCTGGGAGAAACCCAGAAATGATGTTATTGTGGCTCTAGGGATTGTTGGAAACTTACCAGAGTTTCCAGCAGTTCCTAGAGCAGCATGTCTTTAGTTCTAGGTTTTCCCCAGAAGTGGTGGTGGGCCGATGGTGCCCCACCATGTTCCTACCCCCATCTCCTGCTGGGTGCCAGCTATCGTCTGGCAGCTCTAATGTTACCAGCTAGGATATTGCTTACAAGCCCTACTTTCTGGGCCCCCACCTTCAAGGGGAAGACAGGAGGTGACCAGAGATGGGGCTTCTTAAAGTGTGTGTGGGGGGTTGCCTGTAGAATGGAAGGAACCTACTCTCTTTTAGCTAGGAGGCCAAAACATTTCTTTGTATCCAGGCTTTTAATTGATTTCTTGGTGTCTGCTTCTAGCTTGAAAAATGGTTTATGAGACTTTTAAAGCTGATCCATGATTAATGCGGAGGGAATAGTCTGATCTATCAGATCTCGGAAGCTAAGCAGGGTTGGTGCATGGATGGGAGGCCATTTAGGAAAGCTCTGCAGAGGAAGGCAATGGCAGTCCACCTCTACTTCTCACCTGTCTAGAAATCCCTGACTTGGATAGCTCAGGCTAGCCCCATCTCATCAGGTCTCAGAAGCTAAACAGGGTCGGCCTTGGCTAGTATTTGGAAGGGCAACCTCCAAGGAATACCAGGGTCATGATGCAGAGGCAGGCAATGGCAAACCACCTCTGAAACGTCTCTTGCCTTAAAACAAGTCTAGCTTGACACCTAGTGGTGCATAACGCTAAAAGAGCTAGAACTTCTGGCTGCCAGACAGCCTTAGGATCTGCTGGCTATACTACACACGACGCCATGTGATAATTAATTAATTTGTCTAGAAAGCCCCTTTCTGGGGTTGCTAGAAGTCTGTTGCAGTGCTTAACAGCACATACACATATATCTTTCATGTTGGCTTTTAAATAGTTTGTTAATTGTTTCAGTTTTATGTTTTATTGTGTTTTTCTTTGTACGTTGTCTCAAGCAGGTCCTGTGGAAAGTTGGTATACAATATTTCTAAACAAACAAACTCTCCTGCCATTGTAACTGATTGGCTTAGGAATATGAAAATACCTGATGGGATGCTGTGACCAGTGTAGCCGGGTGCCGGAAGAGGCTGAGAGAGAGAATGAAGGAAGCTCTGCCCAGGGGAAAAGCAGCTAAGGGCCAAGGTATTCCCTACAGGGCCCAGTCCACTAGTGCCTGCCCCAAAGGCCTATAGCCTCAGTGTGGCCAGGCTCCTGCTAGCTGGGACTAGGATAGAGAGTGTTTACAGCCACAGTGGGTGGGAAGGAAATTCCCCTGGGGCTATGGAGTGGGTATGGGGAGAGGGCAAAGCCTGAAATTAGTGGGTGGGTCTGGTCCCTGGTCCACTCCTGGAGAGCTGCTGCCCTGATAATCCTGGGGTGGGCAACAGATAGAGAAGCAGGAAGAAGGGAACCCAGCTGAGGAAAGTGAGCAGACCTTCCTGGGGGGTGAGTCTACTCCCAAAGAAGAGGTTGTATCCAGGAAACTCCTAAAGAAAGGGCCAGTCGAAGTGCATCTGTGAACTGAAGTCTCCTTTCAAGCAGTTGGCTGGGTAAGGTTATCAATCTCCAGGTGGCACCCGGAACTCTTCCACTATTACAGTTGTTCTCCAGACAATCAAGATCAGTTCTGTTGGAGAAAATGGCTGCCTTGGAAGGTGGATTCTATGGCACTGTACCCTGCCAATCTATTTATTTATTTATTTATTTTATTATTTATTATCTGATTTATACCCCGCCCTCCCAGCCAAGGCCGTCTCAGGGCAGCTTACAGAAGAATAAAACACACAGTAAATAATTTAGATAATCCTAAAGCAATATAAAATAATTATAACATTAAAAGGTGCTAACAGTTAACGATAAAAGATGGCGGTCGACCTTCAGTGTACCATCCTCTCAGTCAGTCCATAGGTCTAACATTGTGCAGCTGGCACAGTTTTTGTTTATGTCTTCAAGGAACATGGTTCTCTCTTGGAGTGGCTAGTAATTGAATGCCTGGTGGAAGAGCTCAGTCTTGCAGGCCCTGAAGAACTGCATAAGGTCCTGCAGGGCCCTGATCTCTTCTGGGAGCTCATTCCACCAGAGAAGAGCCACCACCGAGAAAGCCCTAGCCCTGGTTGTAGTCAGCCTTTCGTTCTTGGGTCCAGGGAGGGTCAATCGATGTTGGGACCCTGACTGCAGTGCTCTCTGGGGAACATGTGGGGAAAGGTGGTCCCTCAGGTATGTAGGTCCCTGACCATAAAGGGCTTTAAAGGTAAGAACCAGCACCTTGAAGTGAATTCGGTATGCTATTGGTAGCCAGTGCAATGCCTTCAGTACAGGCTGGATGCGCTCCCTCATTGGGAGACCCATTAAAAGCCTGGCTGCAGCATTTTGCACCAGTCGTAGTTTCTGGATTTGTGACAAGGGCAGCCCCATGTAGAGAGCATTACAGTAGTCCAACCTCGAGGTGACCATCGCATGGATCACTGTTTCCAAGTTGTTGCATTCAAGGAAGGGAACCAACTGCCTGATCAGCCGAAGATGGTAAAAGGCAGACTTGGCAGTGGCTGCTATCTGGGACTCCATTGTTAAGGAGGCCTCTAGGAGCACTCCCAGACTCCAAACCTCTGGTGCTGGCACCAACGGAGCCCCATCGAAGGTCGGGAGTGGGATCCCTACCCTTGGCCCACTCCAACTCAGGCACAGGACCTCCGTCTTTGTTGGATTCAGTTTCAGTTGGCTCAACCTAAGCCATTCCGCCAAGGTCCCTCCCCAGACCCCAGGATCTACCACCAAAAGTTCCAGATATTTTCAACCCAGAGGTGGCAACCCTAAGGTGGGGCCATGGAGGCGTGACCACCTCCCCAGCCTGTTTTACCCTCCAGAGCTCTCAGATGCATTTAGTAGACCTTACCTGCTGACAGTGTCATAGATGCAACAAACATGAAATTGAGCAAACTTCAGAGGACAGCGGAAGACAGGAAGGCCTGGCGTGATCTGGTCCATGGGGTTGCGAAGAGTCGGACTCGACTGTGCGACTGAACAACAAGAACCTGCTGACATCCTGTTGACTCAGCAGCAGGCAACGGTATGGAACAGGAGATGGGGAAATTCAGACCAGTGTGGCATTGGGTTCCGATAGTTATTTATTTGGAAGATTTCTTCAGAGAATCTGCCAGAGGCAGCTTACAAAACAGAACATACTAAAGACATAAAACATCATAAATGTTATTAAAACCCAACTTGCAAAAGCAGATCATAAAACAACATAAAACATGGAGCAGCTTAAAATTAATTTCTCAGCCTAAGAACAAACAAAAAATGATGTTAAAAAACTCAACCTGGGTTTAAAAAAACCTCTGGGTAAACTGAAAGACTTAGATCTGGTGCCTTAAAAGAATGTAATGTAGGCACCAGGTGAGCCTCGTGGGGAAAGACATCCCACAAGTGAGATGCTACCAGTGAAAAGGCCCTGTCTCTGGATAAATAGATTTTAAGGAGAGAAATGGGATGGCAAAAGCACCGTGGCAAGTTGCAGCAGCAGCTGTACACTTGGCACAAGTCTACCTTAGATATCAGAAGGTGAATACAAACTTCCAATTTTCAAGCTGTCCTCTGAATAATAGTGGGTGCATTTGCAAGGCACATTAAAATGTTAAGCCTATATATGACATGGGAAAATGCTCTCTTCTCTGTGTGGAGAGAGCTATAATGAGCCATGTAGGACTTGGGAGTTGGGTGCACATCTAATGATTCCTCTGATAACATCTAGTGGGCAATGTGATGGGATATATTGGCTTGGATCCAACTGAGTGTTTCCTCGGAGGGGACAATTTCTGACTGTGGAGCTTGATTTTCTCCTCTCCCCCGTCCTGCTTTTTTGCTGAAGCCCAAAATGCCACTTGAAATGCTGTTTCTTGGGTCCCCTGTCCCCAGGTACCAGCATTTAGGGAAGCATTTTAAACTGCTACGGGAGGGGGAAGGCTCCGTGTGTGAAATTCATGCAATGTACAAAAGTGTTCTCCTTTCCCCAAGCCATTGTATTGAATATTATAAATTTCATATTCGTTTTCTTCAATGAAACCAATGAAGACCCTGGTGGTACCTTGAAAACAAATCGAATTGATCATGGAGTCATCCTGAGAACATTTTTTTTAAATGCATACCCCGTTGGTAATTATACATGTACATAATGTTTGTAAAATAGGAAGCCAGACGGGCATGAAATTCAAAAGATAGCACTAGGTGTGTCATATTTCAATGCTGAACTCAGATGTCTATAGATAAGAACAATGCAGCTTAGTTTGGTTCCAATGCATGCAAACCTGGCATCCCTAGTTGAATGTAGTGTTGTCCATACTATTTATGGCAGGAATACATGTTGCACACTGGTTGGTTTTCAGCTGAAAGTATCACAGCATTATTTAATGATATGGATACTTTAATAAATTTAATTTGCCGGGGGTTGATTGAGGTGAATGATGTATTTTGCACCTATTAGATGAGAGGTTCTTCGACTTCATTGGAATGTCTCCTAATATAAAGATAACACTCCTTAATCCCCGCCAAATAATTAAGACAAAACAAACAATGCCATACAGTAGGTTAGGCCCTCATCTGGGACCTAGAGGCAGGCATATCGAAGCAAGGGACATACAGGTAATTTTATAAGCATATATATAACCCCAGCCCTAGGGAACATGTAATTAAAATAAATTGGGACTGGGGATTAAAAACACCCCCTTCCCAACCTGGTAAGAGTTTCCATTTTCCAAATTATTGGTTTATACGGCAGCTAGTATCTGAGTAGCTTCCTTGCTACTCACACAGGCCTTATCAAAATTGCTCATAATCCAGTCTTTCTTGAGAAGAATGATTATTAGAGGTTCCTCTTCTGGTTGCCATATGATGCATTCTTTTGACCTTTCCCCCTTCAGTTCCCTCTTGTGGTTGATATGAAATCTCCTTTGGGCTGATGAATTATTGTTTTTGATTAGAGTTTTTATGATAAATATCCTAATGGAACTTTAACTGGGAGGCTATTTTGACATAGCAATACAAAAATATTTCTCATTGTTGACAGAATGGAGGGCATGCTACAATAGTTCTAGGTTCATAAGTATAGGCAGTTAATGAGGACTGAATAAAATACATCTTTAATCTAGATTGTGATGAGACAGCTACTATAGTATTTGTTTGTCCCCCCCCCAGCCCCTGATAATCTAACAGTTCCCATGAACACTAGGGCAGATTATTGTCAGGTGCCCCGTACCAGCATGAGGCAGAAGATAGAGGAGGACTTCCAGCTTCCCGGACGAAGAGGTACAGGAATCAAGGAGCACGGAAGAGCCAGACCAGCGATGCGGGAACCCAGAAAACAGCACTGAGCAGACGAGGATCCAGCTCTAACAAGAAGTCCGGGCCAGATCGAGAAGATGCGCAAAGGGTTAAACAGGGGCTTTTGCTTTAAGCAGGAGGGAGTGGGAAGTACAGAGAATAAAGATGACACAGGTGTTGCACACCAGGGAGGAATGAATTGGGCCGAATGTTAAGGGTTCAGCTGTGAATAAACACGGGCCTGGAGTTTCGACCCAATAAAAAGGAAGGAGAAGCCAAGATCGGGGCTCTCTTTTGTTCTGAGGTGTGTACAAGAGGGTCATAAAATTCTCGTACTCCTCCTGCCCCGCTCAAGGCGAAGCTCTGTGCCCAGCTAGACTGGAATTCATTACAATTATCAAATTAAACTTTAAACACATGGAGAAAAATTTACTATTTACCCTATTCCAACAAGAGATTCCATTTATAACAAGACTTCTGGGTATATAGGTATTACAGTAGTGCATTCCTCTAAAAATTACATTGCTCATTGTGCCCCCCCTGAACTGACTGCCCGTCTGTATCTCTTGGTATAGATGTTCATCCTCATCTAGGGCTGCAAGCTATTGCACATGATCAGAGCCAGATTGGGTAATTGTCTCTAAATTACGAACAAGGTCATGCTCTTTTATTGTGGGATTGAGTCACTTAAAGGGAAGCAAAATACTGCCTCTTGTCTTGAGTGTCACGGAAATTAAAGAAACTGTTTTGCACTGTTGAAAGAAACTGTTCTGCACTGGTGTGTTGACAGTGTCACTTTGTGTGGATTAACTACCTCTTGGCATGTTTAACTACTGATTTTAGTTAGAGTGTACTTAAAAAAGGATTTCCCCCCATCTTCACAGCATCTATATGAGACCCATGTAACAATTGTCTATGTGCATTTATGACTATGGATTAAAAAAATAAAAAGTACTAAGGCCCCGGTCACACGAGAGGTTTTGGGCCGGGAGAGGGCCGGATCGGGGCCGCAGCAAATGGCCGTGATCCCATCGCAACAGCTGGGAAGTGTTGCGCGCCTGTTCCCGATCCGGCCCTTCCGCCGAAAACCCCGCAGCAAAAATGAAACACCTACCGAGGTGGTTCATCCGGGAAGTCCGCATCAAGGCTGGCCATGGGATCGCCAGCACGTCCGTCCGCTGGCGCATCCCCGGCTCCTGGCCAAACTGCGCATGCTCACACATGCGCAGTTTGGCAGCCTCCCCCTCCCGACCGTGTCTTCCTCCCCGGCATCTGATCGTGCCGGGAAGCAACGGCGCCGCGGCTCAGGGGATCCGTGGGATCCTGCCGCGGCGTCTCTATTTTGGTGTGGCTCTAATTAGCCGCACTTTGGCCGGTGTTTTCCCTGCCGTGTGGCAGGGACCTAAGTAGTTTTTAGGATATGTGGATGAATTATTTTCTTAAACTGCACGAATAAAGGGGATGTCAAATCATGTATAGGCCTAGGCAGTCTGCTTTGCATGATCTTGCATATTTGAACTGATCTTCTCAGTTTAAATTACTGTCCTGTACAGGCCCATAGCTATTGCAGGGCCTTTGGGGGAGATGCCCCCTCCTAAATCTGCCCTGCCCCCAAATCTTCCCTGATCTTTTAAATTTCGGCAGGAGGAGCCTCCTCCACAACTCGCCAGAGCTGTGCCACACTGCTGCTCGCCTTCCCCCCTTCCCTTCCCTCATTGCTGCCACTCTTTCTCCTCCTCCTCAAACCAAAACCAGCCAACTGGCCTACCTGGCTCTGACTCCCAGCCCCAACAAGGCCCTGCCCAGCCACCTCACTCAGCCAGAGCCAAGCAGGCCCAAAAGGTGCAGCGAGCCTGAGGGAGCAGCAAAGCTAAGCTGGGGGGGGGGGCGTAGCCAGTAATATTTTTGGGAGGGGGTGCTGGAGGTGCCAATTAAATTGTTTAATTAAATTAAAATAAAGGAGGCCTGCTGGACAGTGGGGAGCTGGATGACTCCTAAGCAGCCATGGTGGTGGGAGGAAAGGAGTAGGGTTGCCAACCCCCCCGGTTTGTCAGGGGTACCCTGTTTTGGGGGGTTCTACCCGCCGCCAGCCAGATGGCCAGTGGGGGAAGCCCCACCCCCACCCCCAACACCCACAGCCACCCCTCTCTCTCCCTTTAAGTGTGTGGAACTCGTGTTTCCTCCCAAGCCCGATCTCCGCTTGAGATCAGACTTGCAGGGAAAGGCCAGGTTTGTGCACTTAAAGGGGAAACGCGGCTGCTCTTAAAGGGGAAACGCCAGCTCCTGCACTTAAAAGGGAAACGCCGGCTCCTTTAAGTGCAGGGAACTGCCATTTCTGGAGATCTGGCACACAGGTGGCGGCGGGGCCCCCCGGCGGACGTCCCCAATGTGACGTCATCATGTCAGGGATGCCCCGCCCCCTCCAGGAACACCCCCAAAGTCCCCCGCTGGGGGTGGAAGATGGACTTGGCAACCCTAGAAAGGAGAGAAGGAGGAAGGAGGTGGCGGTAGCAGCAAGAGCTCTGGGGCTGGCTCCGGCAGTCTGCTATTAGGGAGTGTATTGCAGTCTGGCACCAGCAGTGCTAGCAGCAGCAGCGCCCTCATGGCCGGCCCAACACAGCCTTGCCATGCAGGCTGGAGGGTGAGGGCCACAGAGCAGACTCAGAGGCTGGGTTCCTGTTTCCATTCTGGTGCTGATTCCAGCATGATGCTTTTCCTGCACAGCAAAACAAAAAGGCAAAGTGGCATCAGGTGTGGCCACAGCACGAAGGACGCTGCAGGAAAGATGACGCTGGTGACGACTGCCGGAGCTGGTCAAGGGCAGGCCTGGGTTTGCTGCCACTGGCCCTGCCTCTGCCAGCTGTAGGAGGAAGGGGAGAGAAAGAGGAAAGAGCTCTCTCTCTTGCCGACGGTGGCTGGAGAGGCAAGGTGGCTGGAGAGGCCAGGGTTCGACTTTCCTGGGTCTGCTCTGCTTGGTCTGCTGTGGTCCATGGGTTTGGGGTTTTTTTTGCTGCAGACTCAATAGGTGTTGCAACACCCGGCACCCCCTGCTGGCTATGTCCCTGCAGTGGGGCTCCTCAGTCGCCCCACATCCGGATGGGAGGCAGGAAGGAAGGCCAGGCTGGGGGGCTCTGGATGGGAGAAGGAGAATTTTTCCCTCAACCTGTAAAGTGAAGCACCTGCTGGGAATATGGGGGGGGGGGATGCCCCACTCTGAGGAGGGTCAGTGGGTCCCTGTTTATTTTATTTTTGAGGCGAGGGGTTCTCTTCATATTGGATGAGAGAAAGTTGAGAAGATCTTTCTCTGTTTTATAGGGGAGACCGAGGGAGGGATATTGGGGTGGGAGGGGGGGTCCCTTATTTGCACAGGAGTCTGCTAAGAGTGCAGGTGGAGGGGGATCTTAATTAGATTACCACTAAGCAGATTGGCCTCTAATCTAATTAGTGGTGATCTAATTAATCTCCCTGATTTCAGTCTTTGCCTCTCCACAGAAAACTTCCTAGCTATGGGGCTGGTCCTGTATTTTTCGAGGCTCACCTGTCAGTTAAGGCTAACATGGGGTTTGACCCTGCATGGACACAGAGGGAGACCCATTGGAAGGCTAATGTGATATAGTGCTCAAAGCGGTGTTGGACTCTAGGACCAGGGAAACTGGTGTTCAAACCCACATTTAGCCAAATTATGTTTATTCAGTGACGGTTGGTTTGATGATCTAACCTGAAACCATATTTATAACCCTGAGCTCCTTGGAGGAAGGTTAGAATAGAAGCACATTTAGGTAGAAGGTCCTTAAGAGGAGGGAAAGAATAAGCTGAGCTACAAACTGAGCTACAAACTGACTTGGATACCGCTTTTCATAGAGGTATATTTTAGACCAGTGTACATGTATCTTGAGGTCATTTCTAGTATTGACCATATGATTGAGTGTTCCGGTGAATTTAGGGATTTCTTAGTGATTTGTTATAATTCAAGAATCATGCAGAGCTCTGCCCAGTTTGTAAATATGAATAAATACTCTTTCTGAGACTGAATAGTATTATTTCCAACATTCAGGAGCACTTGGAAACTTTCTAATCAAACAGTTTATTCTGATACCTTAGGAGACAAGTGGGGCTGTAAAGACAGAGAGAGTAACTTGGCTGATTTGTCCCTGAAAGTAACTTTATCTATCCAGAACAGTTAGCCTATCTTCCCCATTGACCTGCCTGTGCACAGTGTTTCTACTTCCCTTCAATGCTGCACCTTCTTGCTGGCTTTGGAAAGACTTTCTGATGCTAGATAAGCCCAGGTTCTATTCACATGAACTGTTTCCTTCTCGGGAGCTGTTCTTGCCACCTACTGAGCTAGAGAACAGCTTGTTGGCATACGCATATGAGACAAAGAACAGAAGAAGAGGCTTGTCCCAAGGCTACATCTGCTCCTCTGCCCCATAGTCGGAAACCCTCCTGTAGCAGGGGAGAGAGGCAGCTTGCATATGCTGGCAGGCAGACTGAGCTGCGGAGGTGGGCAGAGGCTCTTGTTTTGCCTACTTCCACGTCAGGGTGGTGGTGGTGGGAGGATTAGAAGCTTCCCCCATGTGAACAGAACACACACACACACACTTAGGAGACAGAACAGAAAACTGTTAACTCAGTAGGCTCTTCCGCATTCTGATTTTCATCACTGGTGTGTTCCCATTGCTTTAGGATCCCCCCATGTGTTTTGCTCTCTCTCCATGTGGAAGGGGGACACATGACCCAAAGCATCAGGGACAAATGAGTGACAAAAATGAGCATGCGGAATGTTTCTTGGATGTGAAGCACGCCATCCGTGAAGTTCCTGATATGCGTGAGTTCTTTTGATCACAAGTAAGGCAAGGTATCTCTATTTTTAAGCAAAATCAGAGCTCATGGGTGGGTAGGTGAAGGCTAATCATGCTGTGCTATAACACCTTCTGCTCTGTGGTTTTAAGCATATTTTCTCCTGGCCAGAGTTCTTAAAGGAAGTCAGCCAGGTTGGGAGAAAAGTGCTGAAAGAAATAGAGTACAATAAGATACAGTGTGGGAAGGGGCATGTTTTAACTTCCTTTATCCCTGTGCTCAATTTTTATAAATAAACCAGACCCTGCTCCAGCTTGAAAATCCTAGAGGAGGGGAAAGGGGGTAGAAGTGAAAACTTAAATTATGCTTTCACTTATCTGCCTGAAATTTGAGGATGATGACCTTTGAAAGGGGACGGCTTTTGAAAGGGGCTTTTGTGGTTGGGACCAGTTCCATGGTCAGAAGTGATGTCATGGCCTTGCTGTGATGCTCTAGCGATCCGTGTACACTCTGTGATTTTCCTCCTTTCATGCCATTGAGATGATTAAGCATGAAGTTAGCTCTGAAAATACATTTGTCACTGAAATGAGGGGGGAAAACCCATTAGGGATGCAACACTCACATTCATGTTCACCACTTGTGAACATGGAGCCAGGTGTTTTTTGGTCAGGGACTTTGGCTGCTCATGACCCATTTGAATTTGTTTGGAGGGTTACTTTCCACGTATCCAAGCAGTACAGTACTGTGCACTCAGCATCATCTCACAAATGTGTGTTTGGGAACAGACCACTGGGAGTCAGGCCCCCCCCCAACACTCTGTCACTACATTCTACTCTGAAGCCAATCATATATAAACAACCTCCACTCCCAATCAGTTGTTTCCAAATAAACACTGTATTTTGGTTTTCATCGAAGCCTGTGCTATCTGTGTTCATGGTTGCTGAACTGTTTTGATTGGTGGCAGCATTTTACACATGCTCAAAAGCAGGTGATGTGGTGGTGATTGATGTCCCCTGTTGCACAGGTGCCAAAGTAGGCTGAAAATAATAAAGAAACAAAAGTTAGCAAGAACTGGCAAAGCTCCAGCTGGAGAGCACGAAGAGCTTTGAGGCTTGAAAATGGTATGCCTACTGGATTCTGGTTTATATAGGTTTGGACATTCTGGGAAGGACACCAATGCAACCTTTTAAGCAGCAATTCTATTTGCCTCTTTAAATAATAAATAACTAATCAAATGACCGTAAACAGGATTGGTGGGTTTATATCTAAACTGACAACGTTTTTAGACGGTTGTCCAACCTCCTTAACCTGAGAGAAGCTACCCTTGTACCACAAGCATCTCTGGCAGATGGTAATCTGAATTTTATCTCCCAAAAGACACTTCTGAAAGATCCTGCTCAACTTCCCTAGCAACTTATTCATCGGATTTTCTTACCGTTAGGAAATTTTGCTAAACGTTCAACTTAAAACAAAAGCTGTTGCAATTGAAACCCATTACCTTTTCTCCTTCCTGTCAGGGGAGGAAGGAACCATCATTCTCTCCTTTGTGGTAACTTCGAAGATAGAGGAAGGCTGCACTCATGTTCCTGATAACCTTCCTTGCAACATCAGCATCATATTTTGCCTCATGTCCTGTTCCAGTCAAGGATAGTATTAACCACTTTCGGATTCTTTTTAGCATCTTAACTTCTAAGACTGCATTGGCAGTTGTGTACTCCATTTCTAAAATGTGGACACACTGTGCAATTGCTGTTCCTATGTATAATATTATTGCCCTTTAAAACTGTCCAGTCTATTTGTCTAGGAAACAGGTGATTTCATATCCAAGTCTCTTCTCCAAAGAGTTTGCAGTTCTACACCAGTTAGTATTGCCTGCTGTTGTACAATCTGAATTCATTCAGATAAATGAAGGTGACAATGCTGCACAGAAACTCACTCGACGTCTTATTCATTTGCTTATTTATTTGTTGGATTTATATCCCACCTTCCCCACAAGCGGGCTCAGGGCAGGTGACAACAAGAGAACTTACAGAAACATTAAAAGAAATTATCACAATAAATTGCTTAAAACCATTTAAAAGATGGTAAAATTATACATTAATTTATAAGGTCCCAGCAATGCTAAATAAATGACAAAACAAAGAGTCACAGCAGAAATGATAGTAACATGTCTTTACATGGGCAAATGTAATAGGGCAGTTTTTAGCAAGGCAGGCCAGATGATAGGGCATCCGCCACCTCAACCAAAGGCCTGGTGGAACAACTCCATTTTACGGGCCTTGGGAAACTGTACTAAGTCTCACAGGGCCTTGATCTCAAGTGGAAGGATGTTCCACCAAGCGGGGGCCAAGGTGGAAAAGGCCCTGGCCCTGGTTGAGGCTAAGTGGACATCCTTTGGGCCAGGGACAACCAACAGATGTTGGTCAGCAGAGCACAAGGCTCTCCAAGGGACATAGGGGGGGGAGGCGATCCCTTAGATAGTCGGCTCCCAGGCTGCATAGGGCTTTAAAGGTTAATACCATCACCTTGAAATGGATCTGGTACTCAATTGGTAGCCAGTGCAATTGGCGTAGCACGGGGTGAATGCGTGCCCGCACAGATGTTGCAGTCAGCAGTTGTACTCCCACATTTTACACTAGCTGTAGTTTCCAGAACAGATTGCTTAAAACCATTTCGAAGATGGCAAAATTATACATTAATTTATAAGGTTCCAGCAAAGCTAGATAAAGGACAAAACAAAGAGTCACAGCAGAAATGATAGTAACATGTCTTTACATAGGTAAATGTAATAGGGCAGTTTATGTAAACCCACATAAAGTGAGTTACAGTAATCTAACCTGGAAGTTACAATTGACCATGGAGAAAGGAGTAAAACCATTGTAAGGCAGTTCCTCTTATTCCTACATCAGTGAGGTGGTGGGTCATTAGATCGTAATCAACTGTGTCAAACGCTGCCAAACTGCCCTGATCCAGGTGTCTCTGGAGGTCATCCGTGAGGACAACCAGCACTGTCTCCATCCCGTGGCCATGGCGGAACCTGGACTGGAATGGATCCAAGATGGATGTGTCATCCAGGAAAGCCTGAAGCTGCTCAGCCACCACCCTTGCAACTACCTAGTCCAGGAACAGCAAGTTTGAAATGAGGTGGTAGTTGGCTAGGACCACAGGGTCCAGTGATTATTTTTTTTTTTAGAGCAGGCACAGCACAGCCTCCTTCAATCCCACTGGGAAAGTCACCGCCAAAAGGGACAAGTTGATAATCTCTTCCAGTGGGGCCTGGACACCATCCCTTCAGGCCTTGGCCAGCCAGGATGGGCATGGGTCAAGGAGGCAAGTGGTAGGCCTCAAATCTGCCAGGATCCTGTTGACATCCTCCCAGAAGAGTTGGCTGAAATGGTCCAAAAGTGGACCTGATGATGGGCAAGGGGCTTTCAGTTCCTTTACTGTATAATTTGTGGTTGGGAGGTCCTGGTGGAGTGACATGACTTTGTCTGCAAAATAGCTTGCAGATGCCACACAGCCAATAGCCAATTCCGTACCATTTTGTTTGCCTTGTGGCAATGTAGTTAGTGACTGAATAGTCCTAAACTATTGGGCCAGGTGAGAGCTTGCAGATACCATGGAGGCTGCATAGAACATTTTCTTTGTGGCCTTTACTGCCATCTCATAGACATCTCATAAATGCCCTATAAGATGTTCTTGCTGCTTCATCACCAATATACCACCACCCTCAGTCTTGATTTAGGTCTTAGAAGGGTTACAGTTTTTTTAATGTATAAATCTGTCATAGGACTGGTTCACATACAAAGATGTACAAAATTTGATCTGTCTTAGTACACGAACTGTGCATATTAAAAAGTTTTAACTTTGCTAATGAATGTGCAATGGGTGCTTCATGCATGCAAACCATCATTTGGTGCTCCTGTCAACAAGCCATGAATGTACATGTGGGAAACAGCCTGAGGATCAATATACCCTATTTACCTGAAAGGAAGACCGAGAGGTGGGTGTTTTTTTTGATCACGTGCCATCAAGAAAAAGAGGAAACCATCCTACATTCACATGCAAGTTACAATTATGTACCGTAATTAAGGAAATCTTTTGTAGATAAACTTTATTTAGGGGAATTATTTTACATTCAAAGTCATCTTCTTTTTAGGTAAATATGCCACATGCTAAAACATCAGATGTTTAAAAGCTTAGACTGATCATGAAAAGCCAGACCAAGGAAATCACAGCATTGCTTGGGTTTGTAGCTGGGCAAGGACCTAAGTATTCCACAATAGCAGAGTTCTATAGAAAGTGAAATAATTGAAAGATTATCAGAGGTCTACGTCTTCAACCAGCTTTTTCCATGTCCTAGATAGTAAAACAAGACTTGCACTTGCCTGACAGCCTGTGGTGAATAAGAATCACTCATCAGGAAACCAAGCAGTGGCAGCTTTTGCAAACTTTTAGTTATCTAATTATTTTAAATCGCACATGACTATTCTGTCTTTTTCAGCTTTCCCATGAGTTGCCTCTTAATACACGGAACATAATGTACGTGCTGTTTTCAGCCAACCATTTGGGAAAACATGGATGAAAATACATCACTTCCCATGGCCCGAATGTCAAGCTCAAACCAAGCATTAAATCTTGTAAACAATGATAAGACAAAGACATCCCTCTTGCTGTTTTTATGGCAGTATTGTCAGGCTACAATTTACTGTCTGCATTGTTACACAAAGCAAGTACTTTGAGGCACTTTAATGACATAAATTAATCTAGACCTTTTTCCTCAAAAGTTTTGCAAGTTACATTTCCATGCTGGTTCTTCCGGCTCCTTAACTTTCTTATTTTTGTCTCCTTCAAACCCATTATTCCACTAAAAAGAATAACTAGGTGTTTCCTTTGAGGGTTTCAGTCACTCAGTAAATCTTGTGCCTGTGCTGGAACCTCAGACCGAGCATGAGCTAATCACACCTCCTTTCATATCCTATGAGCCCATGCAGCTGCCTTACTAGGTTTACTTGGTTTGCCAGCCCCCAGGTCCAGGCGAGGGATCCCCTGGTTTCAGGGGCTTCTCCCTGCTGCAGACCAGCTGGCTGGTGGGGGAAACTGATGGTTTTCGCAGGCTGGCCTTCACACCCTCTTCCATCATGCTTGGTCTCTTTGGCCTCATCACTGGTACAAACTGGCAACAGGGGCTGAGATGCCAACCCCATGTTGGGAAATTCCTGAAGATCTGGAGGAGGAGTCTGGGGAGGGCAGAGTTTGGGAAGGGAATGGGCTTCAGTGAGGGACAGTGCCATACAGTCCACCCTCCAAAGCAGCCACTTGCTCCAGGGGAACTGATCTCTGCACTTTGGAGATCAGTTGTCATTCCAGGTTCTCGCCAGTCCCAGCAGCACCCACTCCAAATAACCTGTATGTTCTCCCCTAAGTCCAAAGAGGGGGAGGATTGTGTCCTTTTTCTTTCACTCACTGCTGCTTGCAAACGAGCTTAGAAATCTAAGAAGTGTTACTTGGAAATAGACGTTTGTGGAAGTGGAACCAGTAAACAAGCTATTCTCGCAGGCTTTGAAAACACTAGAAGTGGTTAAAGGATCTTTGGAATAGGTTACTAAGTAAATTGGTGAATTTATTTACTCTGGCTCAGCATTCAGCTGTGGGAAACCTTGTTCCAGGGGGCTGTTCATCTGGGCATGGTCAGCACTGGCACAGAGTTTACATAAAGTGAAGATTCAGGAGATTACTGTGCACAAGAACAGGCTTTAAGAACATTATAAATGTTAAAGCACTTAAGAATGTTAAGCCAGAAAGATTGCCGTTCGCTCTAAGTATGCTAAACACCTCTTTAGAACAGAGCATTTGGCAGGGGCTATGGAATGGCCAAGACAGTGTCTCATTGTCCCTGGGTACTGGGCTGAGAGATGGCTGGCAGCCACTGACGATGTGCTAGGCAAAAATTGCTTTAATTCTCTGAGGGCAGTCGTGTGACAGGTCCCAATATTGTTGCCACCATTCAAACTGTGAACCAAAATATGTGAAGACAGAAATCCCACATTAACCCCAGAACCCAGCCCTCCTCCGTGAGCCAAAAGATCCCACACGCCTCTCCTCTGCTGGCATAGAAGGAGAGGTACTTTCACAGAGGAGCCTCTTTCCAACACAGTTCATTTTAGGGGGGGTCTTTTCTTTGGTTGTTCCTTGCACAGTTGTTTTATTTTCAGCACAAACCAATTAGAGTTGTACTAGTTCATTATGCATGAGAGAATAGAGAACAGTACATTGATACTCAGAGGGTCCCCGCCTTTCTTTTTCACCCACTGCATGTGGTACATTCGTGTCAGTTTGCACACAGAGGACTGAGGCTAGCAAGCATTCACAAGACTTATCTCCAGCACTCAGGATAAAATCACTCATTTGTCTGCCCATACTCAGAGGTATTTTATCATCTATCTATTGATTAAATTGCCTGTTGATTAAATTCTGGTTTGCAAAGATGAGATCATAGAGTCCATTGCTGCCTTCAGGTGCTCAAAAGAGGGAGACGAAATGCATGGGGGGCAGGGTGGGTAGGATTGCTGCATTCTGGTTGAATCCCAATCCATGCACTCATTTGAACATACGTACTTAGCTCATGTATGCATACATAAACACATGTCTGTTTCTCTGTATGATACATCTGTACATGTGTAGGTCAAATTAACACAATATAAACTGGGGGAAGAGCTTTCTGCTACAATCCACTTTTTCTACCCATCCATCCTACCTTTGTTGAATCTCCCTAGAGTGATTACATTAGCACAGTTAAGGAAACCAAATGTGCAACCAAATGGCTATAAAAGTATCCAGATTAGTTAGCTTGATGGTTTCTGTCTTATATGGGTACAATGTATATTTGTGTCTTAAAATTACAAAACTAAACTCTCTCAGTGTCTTACTTGGAGGTAGCATCACAGAATGGATTAGTTCAAGGGTCCCCGACCTTTTAAGCCGGAATTCTGACACAGAATGGTGGGCCCAAGCACAAAATGTCAGCCAGAGGTGGCAGAACCAACCACGAAATGGCTGCCACAGGAGGCAGAGCCAACCACAAAACGTCAAGGGGAGAGGTTATTTCCAGGGCTCTTTTTGTAGAAAAAGCCCAGCAGGAACTCATTAGCACAATAGGCTACACCCAACAGCAGGAACTCATTAGCATATTGGGCCACACCCCTGACAGCACAGCTCATTAGCATATTAGGCCGCACCCCCATGTTGCCAGAAGTGTGGTCATCCAGCCACACCCACCTTTTGCTTCTTATTCTGTTTACCTTGTTTGTTGTCAAAACCCAGGGCTTTTTTTGTAGCAGGAACTCCTTTGCATGTTAGGCCACACACCCCTAATGTAGCCAATCCTAATGAGTTTCTGCTGTTGGGTGTGGCCTATTATGCTAATGAGTTCCTGCTGGGTGTGGCCAACTTGGGAGCCAGCCAGATATGCGTTCCTGCCCAAAAATAGCCCTGGTTATTTCTTATATTCTGATAGCGAAGTCAGGATATCTTTGGATACTTCAATCTGGTAACTGGAGCTGTGAACTGGCAAGACAGATCTTTCCACAAACCTGAGAAGGCTCCCATGTTTGCAGAAAAATGTGAAATCTAAAAAAACAAACAAACCACCTACTGGGCAGCTTAAAAAACCCAAAAATGATAAAAGGAGCACCTGTAACTTGAAGCAATGGATTCCCTCAGTGGCTGCTGCTAGGCAATCACAGTATTCCAAGATAGCTTTCTCTGAGTAAAAGGCAGGGGGACGAGGCAGGGCCCTGTCCAGAACTATTTTGCCCTTTGAGGGAGGATTCATTAGGGCCAGGCAAAGCTGGGGTTGCCAGCTCCAGGTTGGAAAATTCCTGGAGATTTTGGGGTAGAGTTTGAGGAGGGCAGGGTTTGGGGAGGGGGAGAGGCTGCAGCCGAATATAATGTCATACAGTCCATGCTCCAAAGCAGTCATTTTATCCAAGGGGACTGATCTCTGTTGTCTGGTGTTCAGTTGTAATTCTCAGATATTCCCAGATCCCACCAGGAGGCTGGCAACTCTAGGCCTGGGAGCAACCTCTGGGTGACTTGATACTACCCAGCTTGCGTGACTGAACTAGGTTTGGCTGCTTGCTATTGTTCAATGGCAGTAGGGTTACCATTCCCCCGACGGGGGCAGGGGTTTGCCTGCTTTCAGGCCCCTAGATCCTCCAGCCTAGATTCGGCTGGTGGGGAGAACCCACCCCCAAAGTGCTCGGTTCGTGGCAATGTGCCCAGAGGTGACATCCTTGCGCAGGGCACACTGTGTGGGGGGGACGACGACAGTCAATTGTTTAAGGAAAAACCATAGAGTTCTTTCTTAAATGGTAGAGTGTACCCTGCAACGTGCCATGCACGATGACGTCACTTCTGGGTGATGTCATCATGGTGCATGTGCAAAGTGTGCATGCCGAAAAGATTCCAGAGAAGGACTGGCACCCCCCCACTGGTGTCAAGGTAAGACCTGGGAACCCTAAACAGCAGCCATCCTATGAAAGCCAGTGTGATGTACGGGTTAGAGCTTCAGAGTGGGGTCTGGGAGGCCCAGGTTGGAATTGCCATATTGCTTTGGAAGCTCACTGGGTGATTTTGGACCAGTCACATACTTTTAGCCTAACCTACCTTGTTTTGTGAGAAGGGAATATTTTTCCATGTTTCCAAGTAAAAAAAAAAGAATAAATATAGCTGAAGATGAGAGGCAGATAAAAGGTAGGTTGGTGAATGACCGAGAAGGAGAGAATGAGGCAGGGAGAGGATATGGATATTGCCAAGATGAGTGAAAGAGGTTAGGAAATTCCTAGAAATGAGGGTGGAGTTTGGGGAGGGTGGGGTTTAATGAGGGGAGGGAATCTCAGTGGGGTATAGTGCTACAGACTCCACTCTCTAAAGCAGCAATTTCCTCCAGGGGAACTAGGGTTGCCAACCTCCAGATGAGGGCTGGAGATCACCTGAAATTACAACATCTCTAGATGACAGAGAAAGAGATAGAATCATAGAATCCCTTTAAACTCTGCTCCAGTATCTTCTCTGGGACAAAGGTCAGACTGTCTGGCCTGTAGTTTCCTGGGTCATCCCTCCTCCCCTTTTTGAAAACTGGGATAATATCTGCCCACCAAGTGGTCTGGAAGATGATAAACAAAGGTTCTGCAAGCTCTCTAGCAAGTTCCTTGAGCACTCTTGAGTGCATACCATCTGGCCCCGGGGATTTGTACTCATTCAGTACAGCCAGGTGCTTTTCAGCTACCTCTCTGTCCATGTCAACCAGCAGTCCAGATGCCATGCCTTGCCTACTATCATCTCTAGATGAGTCTGTTCTCTTCTTTAGAGAAAAAAAACCTGAGGCAAAATAGGCATTGAGCCTCCTTTATCTTGCTTGCAGTTCCACTGGAGAAAATGGCTGCTTTGGAAGTTGGACTTTATGGCATTACTAGGAATAAGGCTCGTTGTGGAAATAAATACCACAAGCTCTAGGAAGAGGCTCTGGGAGAGTGCCCCAGCCTTGGGCATTCAGCGTCAATTTGCTGTGGCGACCTCAGCAGGGTATAATGACAGAGAGTCCACCATTTTCTCCTGGGAAACTGATCTCTGCCATCTGAAGAGCAGTTGTAATTCTGCGTGATCTCCATCCCTCCCCTGGAGACTGGCAACAATGGAGAACCAGATTTGATTCTCTGTTCCTCCACATGAAGCCTGCTGGGTGGTTCTCTCAGAACCCTCTCAGGTCCACCTGCCTGTTGTGGGGAGAGGAAGGGAATGCTATTGTAAGCTGCTCTGAGACTCTTTAAGGTAGAGAAAAGCAGGGTATAACAACCTACTCTTCTTCTCCTTCATGTCTGCTGACTTGGTTGCTTAGTGGCTCCTGTCAACCAAAGGCAGTACCAGTGCCACTTGAAGCAGAGTTGCACCTTTCTAACTCTGTTGAAGTCAATGTGCTCAGAAGGGTGTAACTCTGCTCAGTATGATGCTGTAACTCTCACAGTATGATGCTGTAACACTCCAACAAGTGGTCAGTTGATCGTTTTCCTGACTTGGTATGGAGGCTCTGTGGTAGCCAACCACACTACTAGTATGTTCTATTTTGCACAGAGGATAAATAGTGTGCATTGAGATATGTAGCCATATTTAGTCCAAATCCATTGCTTTGCCAGGTTTATACGCTTGGACCTTATATTCTTATGTGACACAAAATTATGCAAGATGGTGGAAACCAAGGATGACAGTGAAGAGCTCCAGGAGGATCTCCACAAACTGGGTGAGTGGATGACAATGTGGCAAATGAAGTTCAGTGTGGTAAGTGTAAGGTGATGCACACTGGGACCAAAAAGAAACCCCAGCTTCAAGTATAGGCTGATAGGTTATGAGCTTGCTGAGGCTGAGAGGGAAAAATATCTTGGGGTCATAAGAACATAAGAACATAAGAACATAAGAGACGCCAATGTTGGATCAGGCCAAAGGCCCATCCAGTCCAACACTCTGTGTCACACAGTGGCCAGAAATACCAGTGCCATCAGGAGGTCCAGCAGTGGGGCCAGGACATTAGAAGCCCTCCCACTGTTGACCCCCCCCCCAAGCACCAAGAAGACAGAGCATCACTTGCCCCAGAGCCCCTAGCTATACCTTGTGGCTAATAGCCACTGATGGACCTCTGCTCCATATGCTTATCTAATTCCCTTTTGAAGCCGTCCATGCTTGTAGCACCCACCACTTCCTGTGGCAGTGAATTCCATGTGTTAATCACTCTTTGGGTGAAGAAGTACTTCCTTTTATCCGTTCTAACCCGACCGCTCTGCAGTTTCATGGAGTGCCCACGAGTTCTTGTATTGTGAGAAAGGGAGAAAAGTACCTCTTTCTTTACCTGCTCTTTCCCATGCATAATCTTATAAACCTCGATCATGTCACCCCTCAGTCGTCTTTTCTCCAAGCTAAAGAGCCCTAAGCGCTTTAACCTTTCCTCATAGGGAAAGTGTTCCAACCCTTTTATCATTCGAGTTGCCCTTTTCTGCACTTTTTCCAAAGCTATAATATCCTTTTTAAGGTGTGGTGACCAGAACTGCACACAGTATTCCAAATGAGGTCTCACCATTGATTTATATAGGGGCATTATTATATTGGCTGATCTGTTTTCAATACCCTTCCTAATAATCCCCAGCATAGCATTGGCCTTCTTTATTGCAGTCACACACTGTCTCGACATTTTCAGTGAGTTATCCACTACAACTCCAAGATCTCTCTCTTGCTCAGTCTCTGCCAGTTCAGACCCCATCAATGTGTATTTATATTTAGGATTTTTGGCTCCAATGTGCATCACCTTGCACTTGGCCACATTGAACCCCATTTGCCATGTTGACGCCCACTCGCCCATCCTTGACAGATCCCCTTGGAGTGCCTCACAATCCTCACTGGTTTTCACCACCCTGAACAACTTTGTATCATCCGCAAATTTAGCCACTTCACTGCTTACTCCCATCTCCAAATCATTAATGAAATCATAGTAGATGAAAGTCAACCCAGCATGCTGCAGTAGTGAAAAAGGCAAACTCTTATGTTAGAGATTATTAGGAAAGGGACTGAAAATAAAATGGCCAATAATTACCTTCCATGGGGTTTTCTTGGCAAAGATACTGGAGTGGGTTGCCATTTCCTTCTCCAGTGGGAAAGATTGAAGGTCAGAAAAGAAGGGGATGGCATAGGATGAGATGGTTAGACAATTTTATCAAGACAATGAACATGAAATTAAGCAAACTCTGGAGCACGACGGAAGACAGGAGGGCCTGGTGTGATGTGGTCCATGGGGTAGTGAAGAGTTGGACTCGACTGTGCGACTGAACAACAACAATATTATAATTCCCCTGTATAGATCTATGGTGCAGCAGCCTCCTTTGGAATACTTTGTACAGATCTGGTCACCATGTCTCAAAAAGGACATTGCAGTGCTGGACAAAGGACAAAAGAGGGTAACAAGATGATTAGGGGGTTGGAGCACCTTCTCTATGAGGAAAGGCTGAAGAGTCTGGGACTTTTCGGTTTAGACAGGAGACAACTAAGTGTGGGGGGGACATGATAGAGGTTTATAGAATTATACATGGGGTGGAGAGAGTTGACAAAGAAAACTTTTTCTCCCTCTAGAACTTGAGAGCAGCAAATGAAGCTGATGGGCAGTAGATTCAAGCTGGACCAAAGGAAATACTTATTTACATAGCGAGTGATTAAAATACTGAGGACGTAGTAATGGCCACAGGCACAGATGGCTTTAAAAGGAGATTAGACAGATTCAAGGAGGACAGGTCTATCACTGGCTGCTAGCCATGGTGACTAAAAGGAACATCCACATCAGAGGCAGTAGACCTCTGAATACCAGTGCTAGGAGGCAACATCAGGGGAAGTCCTTAGGCAGGATGCTGGACTAGATGAACCACTGGTCTGATGCAACAGGGCTCTTCTTATGCTCTTATGGATCGGCATACATTTGTAATTCACCTACATGCTGACTGTTCACCCTTAGGGCAACATCAGTTTGATTGTATGTGCTTATGTGACTGCTGAGCCCCGACTTTACTCCTATGTCCTACTCCTTTTTTAAAAAATTATCCATTGTTATGAGATTTTTGTCCCAGCCTGGCCTTTCAGCTTTCCTACTGTTGCTAAGATGTCCCAGTTGCCAGAGGAAATGGCTAGCTGAAGCTTTTCATTATATGGAGCTCAGTCACATTATCTGATCATTGCTCCAGATCAAACTGATGTTAAAGGGACAGCTTGAGCGACCAGTTTAAAAGTTAGCAATCCTGCAAGAAATAACATATATTCATGGTTTCGCCTACTTATTTCTGCAGGCTCTTAAAGGCAAAGGAATGAGCGAGGTATTTTATTTTTTACAGTCAGATAGCAGCCATTCTTTCCTTCTTCAACCTCAGATAACCCTTCCAGTCACACTGATTAGTAGCCGTGATAAAATATTTAGTCTGATGTCATTCCTTTAATTCTGTGATTATTTGTTGTTGTTGTTCAGTCGCACAGTCGAGCCGACTCTTCACAACCCCATGGACCACATCATGCCAGGCCCTCCTGTCTTCCATCATGTTCCGGAGTTTGCTTAATTTCATGTTCATTGCATCGATAACTAACACTGTCTAACCATCTCATCCTTTGCCTTCCCCTTCTTCTTTTTCCTTCAAGCTTTCCCAGCATAAGAGTCTTCTCCAGTGAGTGCTCCCTTCTCATATGGTGGCCAAAGTATTTTAGCTTCAGCTTCGGTATCTGGCCTTCCAGGGAACAGTCAGGGTTGATTTCTTTTAGGATTGACTGATTTGATCTTCTTGTAGTCCAAGGGACTCTCAAGAGTCTTCTCCAGCACCATAGTTCAAAATAATCTATTCTTCGGCACTCAGCCTTCCTTATAGTCCAGCTCTCGCAGCCATACATGACTACTGGGAATACTATTGCTTTGACCATACAGACTTTTGTTGGCATGGTGATGTCTCTACTTTTTATTATGCTGTCTAGGTTTGCCATCGTTTTCCTCCCAAAGAGCAGGCATCTTTTAATTTCATGGCTGCAGTCACCATCTGCAGTGATCTTGGATCCCAGGAACGTGAAGTCTGTCACCGCTTCCATAACGTCCCCTTCCATTTGCCAAGGAGTGAGGGGGCTGGATGTCATGATCTTAGTTTTTTTGATGTTGAGTTTCAAGCCAATTTTTGTCCTCTCCTCTTTCATCCTTAGCAAGAGTCTCTTCAGGTCCTCTTCACTTTCTGCCATTATAGCAGTATTGTCTGCATATCTGAGGTTGTTGATGTTTCCCCCGGCAATCTTAATTCCAGTTTGTGATTCATCCAGGCCGGCATTTTGTATGATGTACTCTGCATATAAATTAAATAAGCAAGGTGACAATATATATCCTTGTCGTACTCCTTTTCCTATGCTAAACCAATCAGTTGTTCCATATCCGGTTCTAACTGTCGCTTCTTGACCCTTATACAGGTTTCTCAAGAGACATGTGCGGTGGTCTGGTACTCCCATCTCTTTAAGGACTTGCCATAGTTTGTTGTGATCCACACAATCAAAGGCTTTAGTGTAGTCAATGAAGCAGAAGTAGATGTTTTTCTGATACTCCCTTGCTTTCTCCATGATCCAGCGAATGTTGGCAATTTGATATTTAGTTCCTCTACCTCTTCAAAACCCAGCTTGTATTTGGGGTATGTTTTCAACAGCCACCACCATTCTAATTTCCAAAGGCCTGTCTAGAGAAGTTTGGTTTCCAAACAGAATACCTCTCTTTTCTTGTGAGAGACTGCTGCTCTCTGCCTACCTGCCCAACCCTGTTTGGTGACATCACCAGCAAGCACATTTAGGTGTAGTGGAGTTTCCTCTGGTAAACTGGCAATTTTTGTCTGTGCAGATTAAACTGCTGTTAAAAGAGGAAGAGCGATCAATCTTACAGAAAAAACCTTGATATTTACATCACACAGGAAGCAGGGTTTTGTTTTTTTTTTTACTAACAACAGAAGAGCTTTTAATTTGAAAGGTCCTTAGTTTGGCCCTTGTTTTCTATTGCAGGCAAGTAGGACAGTGAAACAAAGGTTTCTCATAGTAAATGTATTATAGGCGAGTTTCATATGCCTCTGAGACCTTTATACTCCCACCTGCACATTATGGCTCCAATAAACACATTATCAGGTCGTGAAAATGATGGCAAACATGTGACTGGAGGATCTGATAAGTCAGCAACAAAGATTAACAGGTCTTCCATTTTTCCCCTCAGTGAAAAGCTGCACAAGATTCCCATATTTAAAACAATTGCAGCATGTGAATTTACTGCACTTAAATCATTACTGGCAATTAGTATGTGTCAGAAGGTTGCAGCTGGCTCCAATTACAGGTAAGATTTTATAGATTTGAACTTAATTGTATGCACGATAGTGGGGCTGGGGGACGCAAGCCAGGATAAATGCACTCACACCTCTCTGAAATTGGAATGTTATCTTTATTATATTCTTTTGGCTTTCACCTTCATGAGGGCAAAGGAAGGAAAGAAAAACAACTGCTGAAGCTCTTTTGTGTTACCCCCGAATAATTTACTGAGTCTAGTAGAACACTGAAACTGCCATTTTATTCCACTCAGTCGTTTGGAACCCTACTGTCTTCCTCTTAGCTGTCTTAGCTGAGGTTTTACCTATGGGTGCAAATGATATTTTAATGACACTCTAGGCCCTTTTCACAGTTAAAAGGTGACTCCATATCTAGAGATTAAATATGGACCACTGAAATCTATACATTTCCTCTTACATACAGATTTTCTTGCCTACCATCCTGCATTGTAATTAATCAATGTTGTTTAAAATTAAAACTGGCATGATCCTATCCACCTGACACCATTTCTCCCCACCCTTCTCTCCAAGCGTACATCAGTTGGAATCTTCTATATGCATGCGTCATATCAGGCTAACTCTTTGATCCTAAATATTTGTGTTGGTATACCTGTCTGCTGTCCTACCATGTGTTGGAATATGCAAGGTCCATAGTGCAGCCTTATGAAGATGTTCTGAAGATCATCCTACAGGGGGACAGCTGAAGGACTCGTAGTTAGCATAGACTAGGGGCTTCCCACTTTTCCCACTTTTGCTGTCTCCTGATTGGCCATTCTGGAGACTTCCTGCTCCTGCAGAGCTTCCTTCTTGTTGTTCCTCTCACAGCAGTTAGGCTACGCAGTTAAGGCTCCCTCTCTCTCTCTTCTATGCTCTATCAAAGTTTGTTCTTCCTTTATAAAACTACTTATTTTTCTTTAAACAGTTAGTGTTCCACTTCCTTACATATTTAAACTCTGCCAACACTATGTTCCACTCAGCCTAGGAAACTCAGAATTCTCTTCAGGTTTTTCTCTCTGTGTTAATGAGAAAAATCCATTCTGAAGGCCTGTAGGACTATACTAGTCAACAGTAGTCCCATCTCTCTCTCTCTCTCAAACCCCACCACCACCTTTGGCCTTTAGTATATTTACAGGTCACAATCATTATCTCCTAGTCTCTATGGTTTATGCCTTAGGCGAAATGGTAGTCCTAGAGCATTATCCATGTGTAGCCACTTCATTACTTCTGTTTCTCCTAGACTGTATGATATACTATAGAGTCCATCCTCTGAAGCTGTCATTTCCACCAGGAGAACTGATCCCTGAAATATAGAGATTGGTTGTAATTTGAAGAGAACTCTAGGCAACACCTGAAGAAGAAGAGAAGAGATTGGATTTATACCCTGCCCTTCACTCGGAGTCTCAGAGTGGCTTACAATCTCCTTTCCCTTCCCCTCCTTACAGCACACCCTGTGAGGTAGGTGGGGCTGAGAGAGAGCTCTCTCCAGAACTGTCCTTGAGAGAACAGCTCTGACAGAACTATGGCTTGCCCAAGGTCATCCGGCAGCTGGAGTGGAGGAGTGGGGAATCCCCCCACTTTCAGGCCCCACCTCTCCACTGCTGATCCCTCCCCCCTAAGCCCCACCCTCCTCAGGATCTAATCCAAAAATCTTGAGGAATTTCCCAACCTGGAGTTGGCAACCCTACTAGCTGTAAGGAGAAAATAAAGGCTGAGGAACACTACATGCTATGAGCCCCTTGGAGAAGAGATAAAATTAAAAGATGAGATAGATGTGTGTATGTAGAGTGCCATCAAGTTGTAGCTGACTTACAGCAACTCCGTAGAGTTTTCAATGCAAGAGACTAACAGGCGGGTTGCCTTTGCCTGCCTCTGTGTAGAAGCCCTGGACTTCATTGATCGTCTCCCATCAAAGTACTAACCAAGGGCAAGCCTGCTCAGGACTCCTGAGAGCCACCATGGGCCCCTGGACAAAGATTACACCTGGGCCTTCTCATATGACCCTGATCCAAACCAAATATCATAATGAAACAAATCACTTTGCATGCTGTTACCATAAATCTGTAGTAGTACAAGAACTTGTCTGTGTGTCCATTTGTCTATTTATGGCAGGCATAAAGAGAATAAAGCTAGGAGAATAAAGCTAGGAGACTCAAAATTAGTCACCAGTTTCACAATGATTATGGGAGTTCCAGGGCCAAAACTGAAAGAGAGTTCCAGGCCCATGTGAGACCCCCCCCCCCATCTGCAATGGAAGCGAAGGGTCTCTGTGGCAGGCATAACGCATCAAGAAATACAGCTAAATGGTTGAAAATTGGCCACCAACCCCAGAATGATGATGGAAGTTGCAGTGCCAAAAGTGGAGGGAATTGGAACACCATGAACCATGTTATCTTCACGATAGGTAACATGTAATTGGTGAGTTTTTAAGCAACCAGTCATGTTGCTTCCCCAATCCTTCCCCAATCCATCATAGAAGGTTGCTGGGTGAAACACTCTTGAGCTAGACCTACCTCACAGGGTTGTTGTGAGGGTAAAACAGAGACAGGAGAAGAATGCAGCTCTGGGTCCCCATTGGACAGAAAGATTGAGTATGACATTTGTTACAAATCTAATTTTAAATGCCATTAAAATATATCATTTGTCATATAGAAAAGTGGCCTTTGGGTCTGGGTGGGGGTTCCCCCACTTCTGGGAGCTTCACTCCACACCCAGCCAACTGGCCAGTGGGGGAAGCCCTGCCCCCAAGAGCGACCACCCACCTGGCCATCCCTCTCCCTCCCCTCCTGCCTGATTTAAAGGGCTTCAGCTGATCGGCAGGGACCACATGGCCTGCTTACCAGCTGGAGGGCCTTTTACATCTAGCAGGAGGGAGGGAGAGGGGCAGTCACAGGCTGCATGCTTGGCTCGCAAAAAGACCCTTTAATGGATCTTTTTGTGAGCAAGGTAGTAGCCACAGTGCATGGGGCTGGGGGAAATCAGCCCTGCATGCCGCAGCCCCCATCCCACTCATAAAAAGACCCTTTAAAGGGTCTTTTTGTGAACCAAGTGCATCCGCCCCTCTCCCTCCCTTCTGCTAGATTTAAGGGGCCCTCCAGTTGGTCAGCAGGCCATGTGGTCCCTGTCGATCAGCTGAAGTCCTTTAAATTGGGCAAGAGGGAGAGAGAGGGGTGGACTGGCAAGTGGTTGCTCTTGGGGGTGGGGCTTGGGAGACTGGGCTTGGGGGTGTCCCCCCCCCAGAATGCCCCTCAAATCCCTCCACCAGAGCGATGAGGGGACCTGGCAACCCTATACACCAATAGAATAACAATGATAACAACCTAGCACCTGTACTGGGAGTTCTAACTTCTGTTCCATATGTATAACAGTAACACAGATTAATGTTCCACTTCCATGCATGTAAAGGGTAGAGGATGGAGAAAGCATCCTTTTACTACCTTGTTAGATCATGGTGATCAGTCCCCACCCTTCTGTTTATAATATTAACAAAGGTTAACTACTATACTCAGGGGTAATTTCGTAGAAAAAGAGGTGCGTGAGCTCATTAGTATAACTCATTAGTATAACTCATTAGCATAACTTATTTGCATATGCCACACCCCCTGACATCACCGGAAGTGTGTCAGAAGGCAACACCCACCCCTTAGGCTCCACTGGACTGTTTTGGATTGCTAGCTATTTGGGGGGGGGAACATGCAGATCTGTCCTCGCAGAGGATGGAAAGCTTGTACTTGAATAAAACTTGGTCTTAAAGGTGCCACTGGACTGTTTTGGACTGGGGCCCCGGGGGGAGTTCTGCAACTTACCTGGCTGCTTCTTGCTCTGACTGAGGGCTGCTGGGAGCAGGGGGTGGGACTTGTTGCATGTGCCCGCCCCCTGGGCCCTTTACTGCCGGAGCTCTGCTCCTGTGCACTCCTTCTGTTGCCAAGCAGGATGGGGATGAGAAGGAGACCAAGACCTGAAAGTAAAGGGAGGGGGGCACAGGAATATTAGGTGGAGGGAGAGAACAATGAATGAGAAAAGAGTGGGAAAGAGGGAGAGAAATTAGAGAAAATACAGGGAAATGTTTTATCTTGCTGCAACACACTGCCTACCAGTTTGCAAGATATGGCTGAGTTGGGTGCAAGGAAAGGAAGGAAGAAAGGCTAGACTATTGGTGAAACTGACTTTGTTAGTAGGCTGCAGGCTTACAATTACTGTAGCAGCCATCAGTGTACTTTCTTGTCTTGCTCCAGTGCTGGCTTGGTTGATGAGCTTAGCATGATCTGTTAGGCAAGCTTGCTTCAGTCTAGCAGAAAGCCTAGTCTAGCCCGAGTGCCTTTAACTATGCTCAGAATACTTCCCTGTGCTCCTAGTGGCTGCAGCCAGAACTGCACCAAAAGGGAAATAATTGGAAAGGCATTTGGCTGAATGCAGCATAATAGGTACATGGGGGAAAAATTGCCCCCTCAGTCCTCCCCTCTTGGCAGCCCTGACACTTCTCGGCTTCTGAGATCTCATGAGATTGAGCTAACCTGGGCCATCCAGGTCAGGGCATGGGACAGATAAAATGAATAAATAAATAAATAGACTTCTAGAATTCAGTAAGCTCCAAGAACCAATGTGAGTGCACACCATTCTTAACAAAAGTATTCATATCTTCTAACTTTATCAGACCGTCTTCACATAGGGAGTCACTCGTGTAAGAAAGTACTCTGCAGAAAAATGTTAACTGATAAATGTTTGGAAATAGTACTGTCTGCTTTTGTCACTGAAAGCCATCTGCTCAAGATAACTGTAGTGATAACACGTGAAAACTTTACTCCCTCCAAAATACTAATCAGCATATGAATTGGCTCATAGAAGATGAGATTATAACATAAATGTTTTTACACCCTAATTATTAAAAATGCAATTGGTTCTATATGACAGTGATATTTTGTAATAAATGCAAAATGCTTATAGCTTCTCAGCTAAAAAGAAATTATTTAAGAGCAAAGTGTTATGATTGCTTCCTATGCTTCACATTTCTCTCCCCAAATATAGCACAAAATAATGAAGCACTTATTTCCCCGTGTGTACAAAATGTTTCAGCCTCACACTGTTTAATTTAACATGCTAGTGTTATACAGTGTACGAGAACTGTATCCTTCAGGAATTAAGGTCCAGTTAAGATGTAATAGTGGCCCCCACAAAGGGGTGTGTGTGTGTTAAGTGCTGTCATGTCACTTCTGACTTAATGGCAACCTTATGAACTAATGACCTCCAATGTCCCCTTGTTAACAGCATTGCTCATGTCTTGCAAACTGAATACCGTCCCTTCCTTTATTGAGTCAATCCACCTCATGCTGGGTCTTCCTCTTTTCATGCTGCCTTCAACTTTTCCTAGGATTATTGTCTTTTCCAGTGACTCTTGTCTTCTCAAAACATGACCAAAATACTATAGCCTCAGTCTACAACCCACTTATTTATACTTTTGGCAGTGCACGGTATTCACAAAACTCTCCTCCAATACCATATTTCAAATGAATCAACGGTCTTCCTGTCAGCTTTCTTCATAGTCCAGTTTTCACACCAATACATATTGGGAATACATCTTGATCTTGTTCACCAGTGACACATCCTCACACTTAAGGATCTTCTACTTCTTTCCTGGCTTCCCTTCCCACTCTCGATCTTCTTCTGATTTCTTGGTTTCAGTTTCCCTTTTGGTTGATGATGGAGCAAAGGAATGGAAAATATCTCTGAAGAAGTCGTTTGGGGGGCTTTTGTATTGTCTGAACTGCTTCTAAGCAGTCATTTCCAAAACTTCTGGAGACATCTTTACCACTTCCCCTCACTTCAGCTACCTGCTAAACATGAGGACTCATGGTTTTAGGCAGGGGTCGTTTCGTAGAAAAAGAGCTAGGGGAACTCATTAGCATAACTCATTAGCATATGCCACACCCCCTGACATCACCGGAAGTGTGTCATAAGGCCACACCCCCTGCCATCACGGAAGTGTGTCATAAGGCCACACCCACCACTCAGTTAGTCTTAGTCTTAAAGGTTAGTCTTAAAGGTGCTATTTGTTAGTCTTAAAGGTGCTATTTGAACTCTTGGACTATTTTGCAGCAACAGACTAACACAGCTACCTCGGGGAAGCTCCTGGATGGGGCTGGGAGTCCTTGCGGAGGCCACGTGGAGTGGCCTCGGCCAGGCAGAGGGGGAGGACGCCAACTTACCCTCCTGCTTCTTCCCACTTCTGCAACAGAATGAGGCTGGAAGCAGGGGGCGGCCGGAAGCAGGGGGCGGGGCTTTGCCGTGTGCCCCCCACACCTCACCCGGGGGAACGGTGATCCCCCGCGATCCCCCCGAATTGACCTCTGGTTTTAGGGAAGAACCCGGCAGAATCTATGCTCCCTTTCAACATTTCCTCTCCAGTACTGGTTCCATCTTGGGACAACTCTGTCACAGATTTAGACTACTCTTCTACACAGTCAGTGCCACAGGAATTTGTTTTAGTGATGATACTTTTTGAAACATATTATAACGGTCTTTGTTGTGGGAGCAGATGTCAGCCCACACAGCTCACTCTTAACAAGGAGAAAAATTGAAGTTTTTGCTTAACCTCCTGTTCTATGTTTTGAACTCATTTTTATTGGTTTAAAAATCTTGCCCAAGCTCTTTTAATTGAACTGTGCCACAGAAAAAAAACTAACGATAAGCCTGTTTTTCAAGGTGCTTCTCATACAGAAGCTCAGGAGAAGGTGCAGCACAGTGTAGTATATATGCTTCATGCCAGGATTGTGTTCAAGTGCTCAAAACATAAACGCAGGCAGATGGAAACAGGCGGTTGCCATATGTTCCTTATCAGGTTGCTGCAGAGGATTAATATCTATATTTATGTCTAGGCTCAGGTCTGGAGATTTGGAGATGATCGCTGTAACCTGTATTTGGGGCTGTTGCTTTCTGCTGCTCTGAGTATTATTCTGATTTACTGTATTTGCATTAAAAGGGCATAGGAGTGCTGCCATGTCAATTTGCTGGCGGTGGCTGTTTATACATGCATGATGACAGACCCAGTGAAGGTGGTCTGGAGAAAGCAACAACATTTCTCTGAGCTGCTCAGATTAGTGAGCGAATGCCTAACCATGAAGCCTTTAGAGGGACTATAAAGACAGTGAATAAACTGTTAGAGAGTGGTGTTTGAGATCCAAATTTAAATTGGTCTACATGTTTTGCCCCCATTTTTATCATTATCATAACGGTTAGGTTGAAAGATAATGATGGACTCATGGTCACCCAGCAGTCTTTGTAAATCAGTGAGAATCTGAACCCAAGTCTCTCTGTCAAACTCAAAGATCCTCTCTCCACTTCAACATATTGGCTGTTGCAGTATCCCAGTAGACGTAGGACATATACTACAAAGTCTTCTATTTCTCTAAGCAGCCTTAAGGAACTAAAGGTATGTCCATGTATGTTTATGTGTATATGTGGCTGGGATTATTTATTTAATTTCATTTAAAATGTTTATTAGCTGACTTTCTACCTTGTGGAACTCAAGGCAGCTTGCAATGTACACAAAACACAACAGTTTAAATTCCCGGTTAGGACTGCCAACAAATATAAACTTAATGCAGTCCTAAGTAAAACTATCTTTAGGTGTGTCCTAAAGATCAAAAGTGAGGGGGCCAGGCGCACCTCTCTGGATAGGTTGTTCCATAATCAGGGGGCAGCTCAAGAAAAGGCCCTTCTCTCATGTGCCCACCCAATGAGCTTCTTTGATTGGTGGGACAATCAGGAGGGCCTCTCCCTGTGACCTTAATTCCTGGGCAGAAATGTATGGAATTACATGTTCCAATAAACATGACACTGCCACCCTACCCCCCCAAATAGCAGCCCCATTTGAAGTTATTTTCTTTCCCTTTCACATTGTAGAAATCCTGATATGGTAATACTGCCCCTGGCAGAAGCAGCCAGTAATGTGGAATGGGATGGGGAAATGCAGACTGTGACCTCAAGACATGGGTAAATTTGCCTACCGTATCAAGAGAGAATCTGTAATGGCTGTGTTTTTCAATGGCAGCCTTGTGTCTCTTATAATATGCAGCACCCCTAAATGTGTGTGTGTGTTTCTCTGTGTGTGTGTTTCTGTGTGTGTTTCAACAGCAGTATTTCTGAAAGTTGGAGTGTGCATTACGACCACATATGATGGATTTGGACTTCAGCCTTAAGCAAGGTTCTAAATTTTCCTAGATGGGTCTGTCTCTGACTGTTATGCAGCTGTTAACTGTGCATACAGCATCTTGTGCCAGATCTTACAGAAGGCATCCCACCAATCAACAGAATGATTTAACTCAATTATTTTTATTAATTTATTGTATGAAATACTTCAGAGCGCATCCCTTTGATGTACAATATCCTAATCATACCCAGAGGGCATTTTGAAGCACAAAGCACATGTGAGTGTCTTTAATTCCCCAGTGGTATGATAATATCTTCATACTAGTAAAAATAAATCAATTATTTAAGTCAAATACTTTGATCACAAGGAACTGCCAGAGCGTGTCTGTGCCATGCAGTTTACAGGGTGGGTGGGGGGATTGATTTTTGCCTTTTAGAACAGTCAGGCTGAGTGCTTGCAATTCTTCATTTCAAATTGCTTTTTATAAATTAGATTAGAAGTTGTTCACCAATATACGTATTTATGTTGGGATGAGTGAACCTTCCCTGACTCAGATGAGGAGCTATCGCTGCCAAGGGATGCTTTCATCTGTCACAGGTTAAATATGTGCCACTGTTCTCATTAACTAATAGCTATTGTACAGAAAACTGACACAATGATTTCTGCTAATGCACTATGAACCTGGTTTGCGCACTCTGTACCATGATAATAATTATTTGTCCATATGGGTAAAAAGGTGTTTTGAGTCTCTAGGGGTGTTAGGTAAATTAGCATTTTATATCATATTAATGATGTGCTAATTGCTTCATGCAATCTTTGTGCACGTGCGTGTATGTGAGAGAGAGTGCACGCTGAATAGATCCTGTTTGTATTATCATGGAACAAACAGTGTTGCTTTGCAGAATTTTCATTCTAATGAATTAATCAAGGAAAAATATTACTAATTGTGTAGTAATTGGACATTTAACATGCAGAGACCTTAAAGAGGAGTAGCAGTATTGTAGCTCCCTCAAAAAACCTTTTCAAAAAAGATCTAGTGTTTAAACCCCATACTTAAAAATATACTCAAACTACCATTCAAAATATGCCTAAAAGGTACCTCTTGAACTGGATAAAAAAAGTCTCCTGCCTCAGCATTACAGCTCCCATCTGAATCGGCCTTTGTACTGCTTCTTTTTAACACTGAAGTAAACAGCAAGAAAGCCAACCACACATGATATGCAGTTTGACCTACACTTGTACTGAGATCCTGCCCTAGTGTAAGAGCCAAACTGCACACTACTCTTGACACATGTCAGGTTGTGGATGCACAACTGGACTCTGTAATTTTTAAATGTATCATAGTTCTCATCACAAAGTTATGGAGCAAGACTGACATAGTGGGGCTTCCCCTAAAACAATAGTTGTTAGACACCCTGAGCCACTGGAATTGGGGAAGAAATATTTCAAATAAACTGAACTTTCACATCTACTACATTCCTGCCATTTTGCTCTTAGGCTGGTGGAATACCATCTTAGGGTCCAACCATGGATGTTCTGCACTGATTCTCCCCCCACCCCCAGTGTATTATCAGACCCCTTCACTGCAAAATTTCTGACTACTGGCTTGAGAATCAACCCACTGCTGAATCAACCCCTTGATACCCAGAATGATCTGATTTGCACTATGCAATCTCCTGCCTAAATCCTGGATCAATCGGGGAAGTATGGAATTAAAGGTGTGGATTTCCATATTTCTGTGTTGCCCACATCTGGTGCCATTTCCCCTTGTACCTTCATTATTTCCACCATACTTTCTGTCCCCATTAAACCTTTTTTCTCTTGTCCTTTATTACCTCTTTGCTACTCTATTATTCCTTACGCCATTTGTTTAATATTGTTTGTTAATGTAAAAAACCCACCTGTATACAGTTACTATTGAATGTACATTTAGTACATTTTGGGGTACAATTTTACGGATAAACTCCTATTGTTAAACTGTTTGTTAAAAAAAAACACACCCAAAACTTTACAAGTAAGCACAGATGAACCGGGGGGGGGGTTGAGGAGAGAGATAGTGGAAGGTGCAGAGTGGGAGGAAAGACCTCAGTATGGGTAAGGGAGGGGCCTCTGAGGGGTGGGAAAGGGGAGGAAGGAAAAATCCGAGGGAATCTGCTTTTAAATTTTAACTACAGCTTTGAAATGAGGTGAGGGGAAAGACTGCCACAAAAACACTCTAAGGAACCCCAGGGAAATTGCGAGTGGAAAGCGAACTGAGCATTGAAGGGGGGGAAACAGTGCAAAATGAAAAAAGAAAACTGATGGACATGCATGGTGACAGTGGGGGGAAATGCAGAATGACAAAAATCCCTGACGGTGATGCATGGTGAAAGCGAGGGAAAAGACCAGTGACCAGTGCATAATAGGCCTATGTATGCCATTTTGGGTTCCTGGTGGGGAAAAGGGCAGGCTATAATTGAGATAAATAAATGAAGTATAATTTTGGAGAGGATGGTGGTGGATGCTTTTTCGCTGGATGTTTTCAAGTGGAGGCTGGACGACCATCTTTCGGGTATGTTGTAGAGCTATCTTTCAGTTATGTTGTAGGGCTATCTTTTGGCTATGCTCCTGCAGAGTGCAGGGGGTTGGACTAGATTTTATTTATTTATTTATTTTATTTATTTCAGCTTACTACCCCGCTCTAACCCCCTAAGGGGTCTCTGAGCAGCTACAGTTACTCATTTATCCCTAACCTATGGCCACAATTATTAGGGGTGGGGACAATCCCTACCAGCACCCAGTGGAGGGGTTTTTCTCCCAGGTCGGCTACGTCGACTTCGGTGTCACTCGGCTTCTGGCTCCTTTCTGGCGGTCTTTCAGTGGCGGATCGGTCAGGCCCTTCTGTCACGCGGCATGCTCCGGCGTGGTCTTGGCTCAGTCCTCGTGGCTCCGCCCCGCCTGCGCCGTCCACGCTTGCGTGTCGTCCTGGCTCCCCCTCTCCGCCGACGTCTGTTCCGCCTCCAATGTACCCAAACATGATATATAGATGACCTGCAAGGTCCCTTCCAACTCTAACATTCTATGATTCTATTCTATTCTAAGGCAGGATGTGATCGGAATGTAAAATATACTTTTGGTTGAAGGGGGGGGGACCTGAACCAAAACAGTGTTAGTATCACTTCTTCCCCTTCCTTTGGTTGTGCATTCTTCTATAATTAACATAAAAATGCAGAACGTAAGTACTCCTTTTTAAAGTAAAAATTTTATTTTCCTTTACAAAAAAGTCTTAACAAATACTTAGATACATGTAGAAGAAAGTTTGAGTCCAGTGACACCTTTAAGACCAACAAAGATTTATTCTAGGTATAAGTTTTTGTGTGCATCAGGTGATGTGAAGGACCTCGACCTGAGATCCTGGGAAACTAGTGCCAGTTAGAGTAGACAGTACTGAGCTTGATAGATCAAGTGGTCTGCTCAGTGTAAGGCAGCCTCATGTGCTCCTATCAAATAGGGATTATTCTTGGCTCAAATCTATTTAGATCCTCCCAAATACTTCAGTTTTCTGTATCTGAGGAAGTGTGCGTGCACACAAAAGCCAATACGGTGAATAAAACTTTTGTTGGTCTTAAAGGTGCCACCGGACTCAAGCTTTGTTCTGCTGCTTCAGACCAACATGGCTGCCCACCTGGATTTAGATACATACATTACATGATATATACATTAGAGATAACGAATGAATTAGATTCATGGAAAATTCTATAAATATACACATGTAGCAGTATAAACATTATTCAAGGAGGAAAGGGGGGGGAGAGACAAAAGCTACAAAATAATTAAATAAATTTAATACCTTCTTCTTCTTCAGTATATTTAATGGATTACCAAAACAGAGGGCAAAGTTACTGATAAAAGCATACGTACAAGATTATACTTTTATTAACAGTTTTGCCTTCAGTGTGACTTGCTCTGCATGCATGTCAAGCGGATCTTTTATAATGATTCCGTTTTGAAAACAGGTTCTATTTTGTTACATCAATTCTTTATTAAAATGGGTGGCATCCTTTACTCTCACTTACTCTAAAGTAGATTCAGGTGGGTAGCTGTGTTGCCCTTCCTGGCAACATCCTCCTCACCAGTTACTTACATGTTATGGTGGACGACTCTGTTCCAGTGTATCTGAAGAAGCGTGCATGCACACGAAAGCTTATACCCAGAATAAAACTTTGTTGCCACTGGACTCAGGGCTATTTTTGGGCAGGAACGCACAGGAACGGAGTTCCGGCTAGCTCCCAAGTTGGCCACGCCCAGCAGGAACTCATTAGCATAATAGGCCACACCCAACAGCAGGAACTCATTAGGATTGGCTACATTAGGGGTGTGTGGCCTAACATGCAAAGGAGTTCCTGCTACAAAAAAGCCCTGGGTTTTGACAACAAACAAGGTAAACAGAATAACAAGCAAAAGGTGGGTGTGGCTGGATGACCACACTTCTGGTAACATGGGGGTGCAGCCTCATGTGCTAATGCGCTGTGCTGTCAGGAGTGTGGCCTAATATGCTAATGAGTTTCTGCTGTTGGGTGTGACCTATTATGCTAATGAGTTCCTGTTGGGCTTTTTCTACAAAAAGAGCCCTGACTGATACTCTAAAGTAAACCTTTTCAGGTATAAAAAAGGAGGCTGTTTTCAAATTTAATTCATTTAGAAATCTGGGGAACTTCCCTCTGTTCAATAGATAAATCAAATTAATGGTAGATATAGAACAAATGACAAGGACTATTTTATACCACAGGGCCAAGGAGATCAAGTTTGGAATACCAAATTTGTTGTTACCAGGGCCAGGGCATTTTTGGTGGCGGCTCCTACCTGGTGGAATGAGCTCCCAGAGGAGATCCAGGCCCTGTGGGACCTTGCGCAGTTCCGCAGGGCCTGTAAGACGGAGCTCTTCCGCCAGGCTTTTGAGTAGGAGCTGCCACCACCACTATTCCATCACTGTCATCTTCTATTTCCGCACCTCTACCACCATTGTGTGGGAATCATCAGGGTGCGAGACGTTCCTGGATGAAGATGGGATGACAGTGCTGTTGGGATGTATGTTGCTGGTCTGGTAATAATAACTCCAGAATCCCATCTTGTAATTTATGATTTATGTGACCTTTAGAGCACCGACACTTTAGTGTATAGTAATGTATTGTATTGTTTTATTCTGTTTTTATTGTTTTAACTTTGGCATTTATTGTTAGCCGCCCTGAGCCTTCGGGGAGGGCGGGATATAAATCTAAAAATAAATAAATAAATAAATATCAAGATGGGTAGCCACGTTTTTCTGTCTGTAGCAGTAGAAAAGAGCAAAAGTCCACTAGCACCTTAAAGACTAACAAAGTTAATAGCAGGGTATGAGCTTTTGTAAGTCACTGCTTGAGCAGTGAATAATGAAAGCTCATCATACCCTGCCACAAATGTTGGTAGTCTTTAAGGTGCTATTGGACTCTTGCTCTTTTCTACAGCTCTTATTTTAGATTATCAGGCAAACTGGGATATTGGGAGAACTGTATGATGCCTGATGAAATCATAAGAAAATCTTTGGCTGAAGGAATAAATGACAAATAACCACCATTACTCACAGGTAAGGTTGCATTATTAATCATTCTGTGCAAACCATAGTGAGTTCTGAAGAGGAGTTAACCAGAAAGAGGAACCTTTCTAGTAAATGGGGAAGGCTTCCTCTTTCTCTATAGATACTTCCCCTGTTACATGATCCTCTCTGAATTCCAATTGTTACATGTCGTCTTTTTTGTACTGCACATTGATGTACAAATGCCATAATGTAAATTTCATCTCCTTATTTTCTGAGTCAGTCAATGCCAGGAGTTGTTTCAACATACCAGCTGTTTTTATTTATGTATTTTGTGCAGTTTTACACACACACACACACACACACACACACACCCCTTCTATTCAATTCTAGAAGATTAAGAACTCTTCTGTCCCCGATGTTGCACTAGCATCCCATGCCTGAGTTGAGAATGCAACTTCTTGCTTTCTGATTGCTCAGAGATCAGTAGAGGGAAGGAACCTTTTTTTGCTCAATTTTCTGTGAAGGCTACTGCGTTATTTCTTCAGAAATTGTTTGTACTTCAGAATTTCCCTTCCATGTTGGGTCAATTTCCTGCCTCAGTATATCCAGCAAGGCCCTACTCAAAAGACAAACAAATGACTGAACCCATTATTACTACTGAAGAAAAAGGTTTCCCTGTTTCCCACAAAACTTACTACCTCCCAGCCCTAAGAATTAACCTCTACATCTGAGTCCCAGGCCCTGTGCTTGAGATTTGGCAAAGTTGGGGTGGGGACACTATCATAAATCAGTTTGGAACTTAAAGAACTTTTCATGTTTGCTATGATTTGTTAACTTTTAAAAATTCTTTTAAAAGGTTAGCATTTGTATAGGCGTGTAGCGCTATGAATTGAGAAATTACAAGGCTAATATATCAGTTATACAGCATACCATCAGCTGTCCAGGGCAAAAGTGATTTGCTTCCAATCCTACCATGAGTCATTTGTTGATTTAATGTGTACCTATACTCATCTCCCATGAGACACTGCAGGGCATAAGACTATGGTGCAGGACTCAAAACTGTACAGGAAAATGGGGGTGGGGGAGAGGAGATAGCAATAAATCAGTACTCTAATTACTCAAATGGGAGATTCTTGAGTGATGCCTGCCTGCAAATCCACCCCCCCCCCGGGGATGGAGCTGCAAGATCGCTGGCACTGGACCAGTCCTGACCAACGTCATTCTCATTTACTACATCCCATCACCTTTTCTGCCTGGTCCCTTTGCACAAGGTGGGGCTGTGGCTCCAGACACAGGGTGGGGCTGTGGTTCCAACCTCCAGGTGGGACTTGGGGATTTCCTGGAATTACGGTTTATTTTGAGACTACAGAGATCAGTTCCCAGGAGAAAATGGTTGCTTTGGACGGGTGGACTGCATGGCATTGTGCCCCACTGAGGTCCCCGTCCTCCCCAGCCTTCATCCCCAACTCTCCAAGAATTTCCCAACCTGGATCTGGCAACCCTATTCCCCATCTCCCACTGGTGGCCAGAGGGGGACCTGGCAACCCAAGACACAGCATATGCTTTTCATGCAGGTCCAGGGTTCACTCCCCAGCATCTCCAGTTAAAAGGATCAGGTGACGTGAAAGACCTCGACCTGAGATCCTGGGAAACTAGTGCCAGTTAGAGTAGACAGTACTGAGCTTGATAGACCAAGTGCTCAGTGTAAGGCAGCCACTGGACTCAGGGCCAGGTGTGCTCCTATCAAAAAGGGATTATTCTTGGCTCAAATCTATTTAGATTCTCCAAAATGCTCCATTTTTCGGTATCTGAGAGAGTGTACGTGCACACAAAAGCTAATATGGTGAATAAAACTTTGTTGGTCTTAAAGGTGCCACTGGACTCAAACTTTGTTCTGCTGCTTCAGACCAACATGGCTGCCCACCTGGATCTATCATATTTTTTTTTGGTTAGAGATAATGGGGCTTAAGGCTACCTGGATATTAACCCCCCCTCCCAGCCTTTTGAAGTTCTGCAATGAGTAGTTCTGGAATTTAAGCCTGTCTGAACATTATGCTTCTTCATTCCTTTAGCCTTAGATTTTTTTTGGAGGGGGGGGCGATAAGGCAGGAATTTGATGGTGATTATTCATTTCTAAGTAAAATTCATTTTGCCCATGCTTAGAGAGATATACTCTAGGTGTGAACTGGATAATTTGAGATTATTTTTTTTTAGCAGGGGTGGATTTTAATATTAGATTGGCAATTGCCAAGATCTTTTCTCAGTTGATTAAAATTAAAAATCACTAAATGTTACATTATGTAGACACATTAAATAAATTTCCTTCTTTTCTTTTTTTTAGTCTTAGTGTGATACTGTTCAGAGCCTAATTGGATGTAAGAGCAGTATCATTACAGTAAAGCAATTGGGGTTTTCTTGGATTCCCTTACACAGGTAAGTCTCAGCAAGGTAATTTGCAATTAATGATTAAAATCAGATATCAGGCTGAGTGAAACTGAGTGTTCATTTTTCAGTCCCTTCCCCTCCCCATGATTCCCATCAACTCCTGAAGCAAATATTCCAGTGCAAACTGACAAGGCAACTTCCAAAGAGCATGGCTGTTTTTGTGAAGATACTCACTGTTACTGAGTACTGGCACTTTTTTTCAGGTTACTTCCAGGCCCTGATCCTTGTGCTGACCTGCTCTACTCAGCCACAGAAAGAGAGAGTGGACCCTCAGGAATAGCAGAGTGGGGATATGCAGAGGGAAGGGGGGAAGTGGTGGAAATTGGTGCTACTTTAGTACTAGCATATTATTATTATTATTATTATTATTATTATTATTATTATTATTATTATTATTGTTGTTGTTGTTGTTGTTGTTGTTGTTGTTAAAAAAGCACTGCCAAATAGTTTAAGTCTCCAGGTTTCTGTCCAGTTTTCTTACTTATCACTGTGACCATTAAGGAGAACAGAAACAAAGAAGAAAGAAGCAAAGGGCCCAGGCAGAAAAGGTGATGGGATGTAGTAAACAATAAAGAAGTTGGTCAGGACTGGTCAGGTACCAGCAATCTCACAGCTCCATCCCTATTTTCTACAAACAATCTGGATGATTGTTGCATTATTAATCATTCTGTGCTTAAACAGCTTAAACAGGCTGAGAGGGAAGCAGTGTGAACTATTTAGATGAGGAATAACAACAAGCCAGTGAGGTGGATTAGGCTGAGTTTGTGTGTCCAAACCAAGTTCACCCAGCACATTTCCTTATGGGGTTTTGAACTTAGACTTTCCAGACAGTAGGCTGATACTGACCACTGAGGAAGACTAGTTTTATAGACAAACACATAGCCTTCAATCTGTGTCATGGTGCCTTATCATGTTGTGAACCAGCAGATGAAGTAATTTATGTATAAAAGCTTGCAATGCCCAGCCATTTTATGTTTTCCCCTTGGTCCTAAGCTCAGAATTCTAAGCACGAGATTTCTGTAGTGAATGTCAATAAATCAAAAGTAGATTTGCAGCTTACAGATAAACACTTGAACAGCATACTCAAGATTGCAACAGCACAGAAATTTTGATGCAGTAATTCAGAGCAAGACGTGTTGGTTATCAGACACTGTTAAATAAACAAAATATTGCAAGAGTGCTAATGTTTAAAGCATGTTTTTATTTTAGGTTAAAAAAGCCCTTGTGTTTGTGTCCTTTATAAAGTTTATATCTCTGTACCCGGCATTACATTTTTTGACACACATGTCCTGGCCCAACAAGGTCTCATTTATGTCATATTGGGCCCTCATAGCAAATGAGTTCGACACCCCTTCTTCAGAAGTAAGCACAGACAAATTAACCAGATATTTAAAAATATAAAGAGGAAAGTATGGTTATGTACAAGTTTAACTGGAAGCCATTTATAAGTTAACGGAATATGCAGTCTTTAAAATTATTCAGTATGTACTTTCAGTTATGATGATGTCATTTCACAGTTTTAAGTGTCTTTGTATAAAGCTGACAAATAAAATGTAAAAGTATTTTAGCAAAGGTATTTCAGAGAAAGGCTGGCACCCAGGTAGAGGATCAAAGGGACTTCTTACTGTCTAAGAAGTACATGAGAGGAGACTGAAAAATTCATAGGCTGCTGGCCTTGTGAATGGGTTTTATTAGCTAGCACAGAGAATAGCTGTTTTGTTAGAATTCAGGGAGAACACCCGAGATACCACACCTGAGCAAACAATGTTATCCCTGAGTGAAGTCCATACCAGCACAGAAGGCCAGCACAAGGTCCATGCTTCTCTTACATCCTACTTAATCCTGAGTTCAAGGTGTGGAGCAACCAGGTGTGTAAATCTCACATTGGCTTTCTGCACTACAAAAGGCAACTTTATGACTATTATGGTATGTTTATGGTTTTATTATCATCACTAGAAAGGGTTACCTTAGGTTTGCGGGATATTCCATTAGTTTTTTCAGGGTTTGGTTGTGTCACAGGGCTGTAAGTTTTATGATAATTAATGCTAACGTTAAAGGTTTGAGAAACTAACTCCATTAGAGGCTGTGAATTATGAATATTAGAACTCTTCCCCCCCCCCCCGAGATGTGCTGAAGCCCGAGTGTTTTAATTATGTTTGCAAACCATGTTGACTGTTCAGCCTGGTTTTGGTATATAAAGTTATTCTGAGCGGACTCATGGAGGAAGCAAAAACAGGAAAGAGTCTCCTTGTACTTTAAAGTCTAATTCAATTGCTGTGGCATAAGTTTCTGTTGAGTATTTTTTCATATGCATGACATGTTGTCCTCATGCGGGGGAAGGGACAAAAAAAGAAGGGTAAACAGCTGGGGTAAAAGCTGCAAAATATAAGAAGAAGCCTCTGACAGTTTAGAAAAAAACTAGAGTCTATAACAGTTCAAAAAGCTGGGCAAAAGAGACCAAGTTCTGGCATAAGGAACGGCAAATAGAACAGATGCCTGGTGGCACTTTTAAGATTAACAACATTAATTCCAGCATGAGCTTTCATGAGTCAGAGCTCACGTCTGTTGGCAGAGTTTAAACATGCAAAGGAAGTGGAGCACTGACTGTTTAGAGAAAAATAAGTAGATTTATTAAAGAAGAACAAACTGTTACAGACCATAGACGAGAGAGAACCTTAACTGTCTAGCCTGACTGCTGTGAGAGGAACAAGAAGAAGATGGAAGCAGTGCAGGAGCAGGAAGTCTCCAGAAGAGCCAATCAGGAGACAGCAAGGACATAATTTGAAATTGTGGGCAGTCGCTAATCTAGCTATGCTAACTACCGGTCCTTCAGCTGTCCCCCTGCAGAGTGATCTTCAGATCTTCTTCATAAGGCTGCACTATGGACCTTGCATATTCCAACAACATCTTCATTTCCTAGTTACTAGTACTGTCCCCAGTCGAGGCATAGTTCTAGAGGCAAGAAACTGCTTTTGGGGACAGCAGCTTGTGAGGATAGATTTTGTACATGGAAAGAATGGGCTGTTAGTGGCCTGTGCACAAATAGAAGACAATGTCATGGAGAAACATGAAAAAACCTGCACCAGTCAGGTAGCTGAAACACAGCTGTTCTATGTGAATGACTACTCAGGACCATGGGGTGGAAATAGTGGCTATGGAGGTGAAGCGGGGTTGGACTGGGGAGTGAAAATGGTCTTGGAACAAACCAAACTGATCAGCCCTTGCAGCACTAACAATGGGCACTGGCTTACCCAGGGATGGGCCCAGATTTTGGGGGGCTCTTGGCAGACAGCACCCAGGGCCCCTTCTTTCCTCTGCCTACCACCAGGTTTCCCTTCCCACCCGCTGACCCCCATTCCTGTGCACCCTTCCCCCATGCCCTCACAAGCCCTCTTGCCGCCTGTACTCACCATCTGCCTTCACCCCCTGCACACCTGTTCCTTGATGGTGCTGGGCAGTGCATACGGCAGGAAGCTTTGCTGGCAGACTGCTTGCGAGCAGACAGGTGGGGGAAAGGGTACGTGGGCAGCAGGGGAGGTGTGTGGTCAGTGTCAGTGGGCCCCACCAGAAGCCTGGGTCCTGGCAGCTGCTCTGCCTCAGAGTATGCTGACGCCAGCCCGCCTGCAACCTGGCAGCAATGCCAGGGGAAGCAGTGGAGAAGCTGGCACTGATAACCGATGCTGCTGAAAGGTCTAAGCTACTGGCCTCCGAGGCACCAGCAGAGTTGGTGGGGCTTAGCTGTACTTGCTCATGGCTATCAGTGGACCTCTGAGGCGGCGGCCCACCAGGAAACTTCCCAGTTAGTTAAATGACCGGTCCTTCACCCCTGAGGTGAAGTCATATGCAGCAATGTTGATTCAAAAATATAAACGTAAAGACTGGATGTATTTGTCAGTGGTAACAGCAAGTGGAGAAGGCCCAGAGAACCTCGGCCACACCTTACTTCGCACTGAATGCTGGAGCAACTCAAATGGCCCCTGCAGCATCCAACTGCTCACTTGCTAGAAAGCAAGGAGATTCTTACCTTTCACATTTTTGTCTGTTTAATTTGATTGCAAACAGGGAGGGACCAGCAAGGGCTTGTGATGTAGCAGTTAGAGTGTCAGATCTGGGGAAACCCGGGTTTGAATCCCTGCTCTGTAAGAAGCTCGCTGAGGAACCTGGGGTCAGGGACTCTCTCTTAGCCTAACCTACCTTGCTGGGTGGTTGTTGTGCAGAAAAAAAATGGAGGAGGGGAGAATGACGTTGTAAGCTACTTTGGGTCCCCAGTGTGGAAAAAAGCAGGCTATAAATAAATGAATTAACTAAGATAAGTAGAAACCTTACCCTCTGCAAGCTGTTGGCAGAGTTCAGAAATAACCCAACCCACACTTTGGAGTTCGCTTTTGCTGAATTTACTGCAACAGGATAGAAACCTCACTCACTGCAGGCTCCAGTTTTCTTCCCTTTTCACTATGCCAAATCAGCTTTTGATCTTCATATTTTGTACAAGTAGCAGCCATGTGTACTTTTTGTACCAACTCTGCCAAGTTTGCTCAATTCCCCCCCCCCTTTTCTGTCTCCTGGTCATGTGAGTACAGCTTGGCAAAACAGCTTTTAACCATTTGCGCTCTTTATAGCATAACATCCATATATATGTTGGACTGGCAAGGTGGCCAGACTTGTTTTCCTAGAAGTTCCATTTGGTATGTCATCATGCAGGCAAGGAAACGACATGGCAGGATTTAAAACATACCAAACACAGTTTATTCTTCTGTCTTTCCTACAGACCTTGCCCCCCTTTCTTCTCTATCCTTCTGTTTCCTCCTTCCTCTCTTCTTCTTTCAAATAAGGAAAGTGTAAACGGCTCAGCAACAGGCTATGGAAGACACAAACTTGTAAGTGAAATGAACTACAGTCAATTAATGGAAGTTTTTATAGATGGGGACTGAAAATATTAAAAACTGTATCAGTGCCCCATTTTTACCTATATTAACAATACAATTAAATTGTTAGCTGCCTTAGTGGCCCTTGTAAGGCCCGCATTCAGAGTAAAATTCAGACGTGTTCATATCCTCTGAATTTCAACTGGAGAATGTTAAGGGAAGAGTTTAGGGTTGCTAGACAGCCAGTGTAGTATAGGGTTCCTAACTCTGGGCTGTGGAAATCCTGCATATTTGAGGGTGAAGCCTAGGGTTGCCAAGTCGATCATCGCCGGGAGCGGGGGGGCTCCCGGCCAGCATCTGGTGCGCGCCGCATGCACATCACCCGGAAGTGACGTGACGACGCCAGGCATGCTGGGGGCGGGGCCACGGCCATACAAGGGAAAACCATAGAGTTTTCCCTTGGATGGCCGTGGCCCCGCCCCCAGCGTGCCCGGCATGGTTGCGTCAATTCCAGGTGACCCGCACGTCGGGGAGGAGTTCCCCCCAGGGCCCGATCCGGCGGCACCGGGGAACGGGCCTCTGGGGCAGGGTTTTCCCCGCCCCCCGGGGGGACTTGGGAAGCCTAGTGAAGCCTGGAAGGGTGGGGTTTGGGGAGGGGGAGAGATGTCAGCAGGGCATAATGCCATACAGTCCACCCTCCAAAGGAGCCATTTCCTCCAGAGGCACTGATCTCTGTGGTCTGGAGATCAGTTGTAATTCTGGGAGATCTATAGGCCCCACCTATAGGTTAGCAGTCCTGCTGATGTAGCCGTTAAAGTGTTAGACTAGGATCTGGGAGGCCCACTCTGTTCAGATCCCCACTCTGTCATGAAAGCTCGCTGGGTGACCTTGGACACCCAGCCTAACCCATGTCAAAGCATTGTTGAGAGGATGAATGGAGGGAGAGGAAAACCTTGGCGCACGGGCAGAGAAAGGCGAGGGGGGGGGATGCTCCAGAGATCTGTGCTGGGGCGACGGCCTGCGTGCCGTAGGTTCGCCACTGTTGCCCTATAGGGTCACCAAAAGTCATCTGCAACTTGATGGCACTTTACAGACAAACATGCATACATCTTTGTTATATTAACTAATGAGATGTGGAACATTTTGAGCTTTTAAAGGAAAATACCATATAGGTACCCTAGATGACACCCACCCAAAGATAAGCATTGTTACTGATAAGTGGCTTTGATTTTAATGGGTAATTTCCATACCTGCTTAAGTGTCTCTCACTGAAATCAATGGAATATAAATGAGCTTAAATTTGGTTGGATGATGCCATTGATGTTTTTATTAAGTGCATGCTTATACCTCTAGTCATTCTTACGTCTGTGCTCAAATCATGTTGAAAATAGAACATAAAGACTTACTTTGACTGAATTGTACCTGGGTGCTGCTATTTCTTGTTCTCATCTTGGCTTCTGATCCCCAGACTATATCCTGACAGGTTATGCAAACAGAGGAGAATGGAGGTGTACATGTAGGCCAAGGATTACATGTAGGCCTCTGAGTTACACTTTAGCTATGGTGAGCTTGAGGTTTGTATTTAGGGTTGCCAGGTCTGGGTTGGAAAATACCTGGAGACTTTGGGGGTGGATCCAGGAGAGGGTGGGGTTTGGGGAGGGGAGGGGCCTCAGCATGGTACGATGCCATAGAAAGCAGCCATTTTCTCCAGGGGCGCTGATCTCTGTCAGCTGGAGGTCAGGTGTAAAAGCAGGAGATCTTCAGGCCCCACCTGGAGGCTGGCAATCCTATTTGGATTTGAAATGTGAAGTGACCAATTCTGCACTATGCCTGGGAGGGTAAGTGAATGGTACAGAAAGCAAAGCATGTTGGGAAGCACTCACATAAATCTTGTTAGTTGCCCATGTTTTTCACTGCAGTGCTTTGGGTGTTTTGATGTGCTTGATACGGTTGCTAAGGCAATGATGGAAAGACTTTGTGACCCAGAGAAATAGGGATAGGGGACATAACAATTCTAAACAAGCAAAATGTTATTAACATTCTTGGGCTACAGAAATATGTTTCAACACATGACTAAAAGTGTTTCTGTTATGAAGAACTGCACAATCCTAAACCTGTTTTTAACCAACGATTATCCACCTTTGACTCTGGGTATTGCATCTACAGCCAGTTTGTACACCTCTTGCTAAATATTTTCCTGTTTGCAGGGGAAAGATGGGGAAAGGGTTTCACAAGAACAAATGCTGTTTGTTTGACAGATCTCTTATCAAATCGTCTGGTTCTACTGATAAGGCATGCCTCAGTACAATGTATAGCTAAGCATAATGCCTGGAGCATAACCACTAGAGAGGAAAGATGGGAAATTTGCTAGAATATGTGCATGTTTTTTCTTCTTTGCAAAAGAATCAGCTTTGTGCTATTTGGGGTCACACCATGCTTACCACAGCTTATCCTCTGGCTGCTGTTTTTTTTGGGTATATTGGAATATCTAAAGTAACATTCCTCAACTACTTTTAAAAGTTACGTAACACTTGTGGCATTTCTAAGAGAATCAATATCAGTGAAGTAGGGACGCACATTCTCAGCTCAACCTACCTCACGGAGCTGTCGTGAAGATAAAATAGAAGAGGTAAAAACAATATGAGCTGCTTTGGGTCTCCATTGGAGAGAAAGGTGGGGTATAAATGAAGCAAGTAAACAAATATTTTCTTCCTGGGCCACAGCTGCAAAATTAATGTCACAACATGTTGCTCCGACTACAGTATGAGAGCCTCTCAACAAAACCACTGCCTGATTATTAGGTCAGCTACTTTTTAAATATTTGGTGGTAGGGATGTCATTCAGTTTGGTAAATCTTCATTGATCCACTGTGTGAGTTTGGGTTGATTAAATTTAGATCTGTGTAAAAACACTGGGTTGAATCCCACCAAACATTTCTGCTGATGGGAAGATTTCCCTCTGTGTAGCATGACTTACTCTCTCCACCTGCTTCGGCCCCAGATGCCTCTCCCACGGTGCATCACGGGATCAATCCTCTATAAAGCAGAAAAAGAAATCCTACTTTCTGTTTTGTTTTATCAGTGCCCCCAAGTTAAAACACAGGATATAAAGAGCTACTTTAGGAGTACCTCAGGCTTTGGGTATAGCCAGTGGCAACACATAAACCTGACAGTACCAAGGTGTACCATTGCTAAAACTCCATTGGTCTGACTTGAAGGTGATTTAAGTGACGTGAAAGCTGAAATAAAGTGACATGTGCTTTCATTTTTCCAGGTAGGTGTGAAAAAGCATTCACTCTGAAAAAACTCTCTCTCTGTGTGTACATTAAACAGAGAGCAACTTCTATAATGCTTAAATTCAGTGTAAACATCAGAAACAAGAAAACTATTACGGAATTCGCTGCACAGTTATTTCTACTGGACAAAGTGCAAAAGCGTTTTATCTCATGGAATTTCCACTCAAGAATGGAATTATTTTTCACCCTTCTGAGGCTGCCTCATTACCAAATATGGAGTCAGCAAGTAGTACCAAAAATACCCACCAGTATTCAAAACACAGCTGGTATGGTAGTTTTTCAAAACTTGGGATGGGGCAGTGCCCAGGCAAACACAATGTATTGCAGATGTTACTTATACAGACACTTTAGTTGATGCCTTAACAACAACAGCTCCTCCTTCACCAATGGTTTTCATTACTTCTCTTTGCTTTATGCAGTGCCTTTCAGAACTTTGACAATGAAAATAGGATAAAATAATCTGTTCAGACAGCACCAGTTCTTTGATCTTTGAAACTAATTCAAAGATACTCTTTCCAATACAACAGGCTATTTTCACGTGGTTAAAATTAGCCCTGGCTTTCCTCCTGAACGGCTCCCTCACTATCAGTATGTGCACCTCTTAAACCTGTCAAGGTAGTAATCCATCCAACAGCAGCTTACCCACTTTTTTCAAAAACAACTGCCTGCATTTTTCTACACCATGTTATTGTGTCTGACATGCATTCATTACAGAGTTGGTGAATATATACCTTGCACGAACAATGTTGCCCTGTTGTGAGCCAGCCCGTTATAACTCGGACTAAGAGCAGAAAGCGGCAACATAGTTAGAAAGAACAAGTTAACGACAAGTAAAACGTCACATTCTTGTGCTTCCAAAAACAAGCCTAAGTGTGCAATCCATGCACCATTGCTTAGAAACGAATCTACTTATAAAGTAACTGAATGACTCTTAGGGAATTTCTTAACAGAAATCAGATGTTGATTTTTGTGGGCCCCACCAAGCACTTTTCACACTGAGGGAGAACTAGATTTTCCGGTGGTATAAATCAGGTAGAAATATGGTTCATTTTTCTTGTATCATCTTTCACTGCAACATGTCAAAACGTGGCATTAGATCCTGCCAGCATTTCCACTGGTGTAAGAAGGAGGAAGAGTGATTTTGCTGTGTTTAATTCCTTCCTGCAGCTCCTTCCCATGCAATGTTTTGTTTTTGTAGGCCCCATGATCCCTGAAGTAAGATTGGGGAAGTCAAAATGCCGCCCCTTATTCCAGTAGCAAAAATGATAGGAACCCATGGTTCCATCTTCATAGTTTTTACCTTTGCAATTGTATTCTGTAGCTAACTGAGGCCAGAACAGAGTCTATTTTAAGAAACCATTTTGAATTAGAGATGCAGCCAACTAGCATCTCTATTTATCCTGAGAGGGCCAAAATATATATTATCTGAGCAACACAGCAACTGCTGACAGCACAGCACAATCCTATGGTACTAGGGCTGCCAACTCCAGCTGGGGATATTCCTGGACATTTGGAGGCCATGCTGAGAGAGAGTGGAGTTTGGAGAGGGAAGTGAACCCAGCAAAATGTGATGCTATAGAGTTCACCCTCTGAAACTGGAATTTCTTCCAGGGGAACTGCTCTCTAGTCTGGAGGTCAGTTGTAATTCTGGGCAAACTCCCTGCCCCACCTGCAGGTTGGCAACCCTATATGGTACTACAGGGGCATTTGTAAGAACTGATGGTGAATCAGAATGGAACTTTCCTCTACCCATGACCTCTGGAACCCCCTTGTGGGAAGGAACCACATCATTGGCCCCACCCCCGTGATTCCTGCATCCAAACTTTCTTAGAACAGCAAAGGGAAAATTGTAGAGAGATTGTGTGAATTGGCTTTGAGTTGTTCAGCATTAAGCGGCATCCAGAATAAAAGACCGAAAATATATGCTTTGGGAGTAGTACTATTGCCTGCAGTAATAGTACTTTGAGGCAGACAAGTTCAGGCTGTTGATATTGCATGTCCAAGTTCCTCAACTTTTTGGATTGTTTAGCTGGTATGCATGAAATTTCTGCTGGAAGTTTGTTTGTTGCATCATCAGCTATTGGAAATTTCACAGCCCACCTAATACAGTTTTTGGTTGTTTTTCAATAAAGAACAAATAAAGGAAAACATAAGTGCATGAAACCAGCATAGTTTGTGATTACATTCTAAAAAAGACAAGACAGCGTTGTTAAAATTATATCAATTTATCTTTTACAGAAAATTATAAAGGGCAAGCAGGATCTCCTAAAGGAATTGGTATGTGGCTTCTTATTACTTGCAAGAACCTAATGAGGCAACATCCTGGAATCCAGTGCTGTCAACTGCAGCCAAAATATGTCCTAACCTCCATCCTGTATCTGCTTTTTAAAAGTCTGACAGATGGTACTATGTCAGGTACTTTCATATTGTATGGTCTCAAACTGGGAAGCCTAGTTCATGCATCTTGATTCCATCTATGTTTTTGAGAGACGGAAATATATCTGTCAAATGCACGTACATTTTTAATAACTGCCATTTATAGTAGCATTGAAACATTACTAATTTGATATTAAATGTTTGCTATTACAAAAGATCTATGTATGTGTTATGTACGTGGACCGCCACCAGGGGTCCGTGGCGCATGCAGGAGCTTGGCTCCTGGAACAAAGGAAACTTTGGATCCTGGTTTCCTCCAGCCCCAACCAATAGCCACTTGGCGGGACATTCAAACCCTCCAATGGGAATGGGGGGTGCTGGGTGGATATGTATATAGTTGGCCCTGACCGGCCGTTAGAGTTAGTCTTAGTTGGAGTGAAGTACAATAAACGTGTGCAAAAGCATGTCGTCGTCCGAGTCCTCCATGCGGCGAACCCAGTACTTTACAGTATGTTTCTAAGCCTCAAGAGAAGCTAGAAGTCTGAAAATCGATTACATAGTTTGGACTTTGAACTTCTGCAGCTTGTCTGTGAAGGCGGAAGGGTTTTCTGGTCAGAGAAGAAATGAATGCATTATGCAAAGATACCAGAAGTCATATTCACCTGAAACGTTGGGAGTTGTAGAAGATCCTCTGCAAAGACTATTTGTTTGTACAAATTCTCAAGCTGAAATTGAGTTTCAAAGAAGTTTATAGAATTCAGCATTACCAAAACATTACTGTCTATGATACAGTTCTGTACTGTTTTTATTTTACAAATTTTAGGGTCAGGTGGAGACCTTTGAAATTTTGTTGAATCTTGGACATATTGGTGGTTCACAGTGAAAAAAGTATCTGGAAAAGTCCACTATTCCCTTCTCTTTGCATACCGTGGCTGGTATAACATGCAGAACGCAATGCAAAGTGGAAATGGAAAGGAAAGAGATGCTCCTAAAGTGGACATCTTGTGCACTTTGGGGATTGTGGGGACCGAGAAGCTGTTTGGCAGGACACTGGCACACTGTATCATTTAAACAAACAAACAAACAGTCTTTATGTATCCCTGCCTGTTCTATAAATTGTTATGCTACAAGTAGGGTGTGGAAGCAAGTCTGTGCATTGGGTCAGTTTTCTGGGTCCCACTGTAGAACTACATGATGGACATATAAGCACCACCTTATTATCAAAAACTCTCTGACCACTGCAAATATTGACATGTTTCCAGCTACCACCCCAAGCATACTATACATTCCATTGTCTATAGCCAAGCACTATATTACAGCAGCCTTTGCTTCAGTTCTTTGGACAGGGATTGACATCTGTACAAGCATTTAAAATGTGCTGTTTTGGAATCACATATCTGCCCAAACAATTTAAGATCAACAAAGACAGATTGGTAGCTAGAAATAATCTACCACAAAATAATCTACGAGAAATAATCTGCCACGAAATAGACCCCAAAGAGATACTGATGCTCACATACAGCTCTAGCTCTGACCAGCTTAATGATCTATGACCCATCTTGCATAATGACGCTTCATCTTCATGGCTTCTGTGCAGTCCCACATGGGGGACTGTGCATGCACAGGCCAGGCACAGAACAGATTTTCAAGCTTTCTAGTAGATTAGGAGCATCCGTCCTCCCTCTGGCACTGTCACCAAAATGATCACATGACCAGGAGGAGGGGTGCTCTTTTTGCTGCGCAGTGAATGGATCTCCTCTGCTCTGTTTTTTTCTTCAAATCATTCTAGAGGCTGAGGAGATTTTTCTCTCTCTCAACAATTTCCCTTTTGTCATTAGTACTCATTCTAGTGAACATTAAAATATATTTTGAAGAAGAAATGTTTCTGGTTTCTTCATGATTGGACCAATTGTCATTTTAGAGTTGTGCTGTTAAATGGCCATTCTCTGTGCCTTAACTGCCCGAGGGTTCATATAACAGAGCTGCCTGCTCTTGATGTCGCCGTTTCCCTTGAAGGCATGTATGGATAGGGTTCCAAACTGGCCAAACAACAACTGAATGCCTCCAGACATACAGTGGATGTAGCTAGCAGGACCATAGCTTCTCTGATTATGTTTATGTGACAATTAATATAATGGTGCATAATTTATAAGAAAAAATTAAAAAATGTAAAAACGAATAAAAATATAAAAATTACTTGAGATACTTTGTAATTGTCTATAGCAAGGTATTTGCTGATTTTTGGAGGTTCTACAGACGCATTGCTGTCAGTGCTCCTGTTAGACACTAGGTCCCACACAGAGGACCTCCCTTTTGAAGGGAAGCTTTTATTCAGTGAACAGATGGAAGAGGTATTAGAAAAGCAAATCCACCACCAAATCTTTGGAATTGGCTCCCAACAGCCATCTGCTACCAAAGCCGGGTATGTTCCTCACCACTACCAGCAACCAGGCCCATAGCTATGGTGGAGCAGGATGGGACCAAGCCCCCTAAATTAAGAGCCATGCCACGCTCCACAAGTCAGGCTGCTGGAGAGCAGCAATTTTTTATACTTCTCAGTGAGGAGGGATCTGCAATGTAAAAAGTGCCAGAGAGGGGCCTGCCTTATTGACCATGAGGGGGGATCGAGGGCTGCCATAGTTTCCGGAGAAACCTTATCTGCCCCTACTCTTGCCCCCATACCTGCTCCACAACAGTTAAAGACCCACCAACTGGAGGTGGGGGCTGCTTCCAGTCCTCCACCCATGCTGCCCCCACATGTGATGCAGGGGGAGATCTGGCTGCTGCTTTTGCAACAGCCCCGTTGAAGGAGAATGAAGGCACAGCAGATCAAAGGATGGCTCCTCTTGCACCTGTGCTGGCCACCCTGCTGATGCTATGGCTGCTGCTGCCACTGGAAACCTTGGCCCTCCTGGCCACCTGGTGTCCACCCAGGAACCAGTGGCTGGTGAGTCTGGTGGGGGAGGTACACTGCCAGCTATGCACGGGGGACCTGTTGTGAAATCCATGACACATGTCTCTAGCCTTCAAAGAACTCTTCCTTGGAAGCAATGGCAGGTGTGTGCTTTCCCATTCCACTTCACTTTCTGCTCTTCTTTTGTTTCTCTGCCATGTCAACCAGTCTCAGGAGACAGGCTGGGATCAACCACCAGGGGTAGTTTCTACATCATCTCCTCCTTAGTCTAAACATCAGGGTTGCCTAGAGCCAACAGAGACCCCCCCCCCTTTCAGGCAAATGTGCAAAAGGTTCTCACATGACCATTTGGGTGGGAAAAGACTTTGCTCTCCTCTCCGTGGCAGTAAGGGGAGCACTCAGCTTTAATAAATTCTAGAAGCTGTTGGAAAACTTTTCCCATGGCGAGCCTGCCCTGAGGCAGTCCCATGTGTGCCTGCACAGAAGACACTTGATGAACCTTAGTTACAGGTAAGTGCAACCATGTTATACTACAAAACGTAGGTATAACTCCTTGTTTTATTCTTGCACTTCCCTGGTGCTTCATTTAGAAAGGTGTTTTTTTTTAAGTATGCAGCACTTCCAACTGCAGAATAAGGACACTGGGGGTTCCAACCTATGCCATCTCCATTCATGAAGTTTCATAAGGTGATACCGTAGCCTGGATCCCCTTCCAGGGATTGTCTCTCAGTCATCAGGTCCCACATGTTCAGTGTCCTCACACAGCCCATCCTAGTGGGTCCGTAGAGGCTATTACACTCTGTCTTGAGTGCATAGTACTTCAATGCCACTTTATTTTATTTTATTATTTACTAGGAATAAGGTACGCTGTGGAAATAAATACAACGAGCTCTAGAAAAAGGCTCTGGGAGAGTGCCAAGGCCTTGAGCACTCAGCGTCAATGTGCTGTGCCGACCTCAGCAAGGTATAATGACACAGAGTCCACCACTTTCTCCAGAGGAACTGATCTCTGCTATCTGAAGAGCAGTTGTAATTTTCAGTTATCTCCAGCCCTCACCTTGAGATTGGCTACAATTGTTACCCAGGAAGAAATGGCTGGTTTGGAGGGTGGAGTCTATGGCATTGTATCTCTGAAGTCCCACCCCTCCTCAAACCTCCCCCTCTTCAGGCTCCACCCCTAAAATCTCCATGAATTTCCGAATCTGGAGTTGGCAACCCTATCTCCTTCCCAGCCAGGCATCAACCTACCATTATATGCTCCTCTGATTTCAGCTTTGAATCTCCTCCCCCCTCCCTCCTGGGGATCAGTTGTAATTCTGAGTGATTTCCACCCCTCTCCTGAGATTGGCAACAGTGGTTCCCCAGAAGGGAATGGCTGGTTGGGAGGGTGGAGTCTATGGCATTGTACCTGTCAAAAGTCCCACCCCTCCTCAAATCTCACCCTCTTTGGCAACCCTATCTCCTTCCCAGCCAATCATCAACCTACCTTTATTTCCCCCCACACACACCTGCAGTCTCTTCCATGCTCTGAAGCCCTGACTGCCACAGAGGGAACTGATGTCTGCCATCTGGACAGCAGTTGTAATTCTGAGTGATCTCCAGCCCTCACCTAGAGATTGGTAACAATGGTTTCCCAGGAGGAAAAGTAGTCTTTCTCTGCAATGGGGACCAAAGCAGCTTACATCATTCTCCTCTCCGCCTTTTGACTTGCACAACAACCCTGTGAGGTAGGTTAGGCTGAAAGTCTGTGAGTGGTCCAAAATTACCCACTCAGCTTCTACAGCAAGAACCTGGATCTAGCAGATCCTGCTTTGAAGCACTGACTGCTACACCTAAAGCAGCCAACCTCCAGGTGGATCCTGAAGATCACCAGGTATCACAACTGAACTCCAGACAATAGATCTCTCTCCCTCAGAGAAAATAACTGCTTTGGAAGGTGGGCTGTATGGCATTCTGTTCAGCTGAGGCCTCTCCCCACCCTAAACCCTGGCTTCAATAGACTCTATCAGAAAATCTCTGGGAATCTCCCTACCTTGAGCTGGCAACCCTAGTCAGGACTGGTCCCAATATGTTCCTCACAAAGGCCTGCAAAGGGTTTCCTTCCTTTGTCTGAACCAAGCTTGGTTGCCTACTATAGCGAAATGGGCTCCAGTTTACAACTGAGCTGTTTGCCTCCCACCTTCATCCCGTGGGTGTATCTCACTCCTTAAGTTCGCTGCCACCACTCACAGAATCATCACAACCCTATTTGGAGATGGAACCCCCAATCTTTGGGGGATCCCTGGAAAGTTGGCAACCCAAGGGTCTGGCCTTTCCTTGCTTCCCTGGGCTACCCCCTCCCTTTGGTATTGTGCAGAGCGGGGGAGACTGTGGTCAGAACACAACACAGATTATTAGCCCAAATTAAAGAATTTATTTAACTATTTACACAGTTATGGAGTACACTGTAGGAGTAAGCACACACTATGAACCAACAGGGCATAAATCAACGGCTTAAATGCAATCCTCTTCCCCTACACACAATACCCTCTACCTCTGGAGGTTGTGGGCTCACCTGTATTTTAGCCTCTCTCTCTTACCCAAGAGAGCAGGAAACTTCCATTCATTCCCCAGTCCAGCTGACTGTGGAGTGGCTGAATTTCTGCTGCCTCCCAGGGACGAAGACTGCCTTGGGACAGTCCCTGTTTCCCCACACTTTTTGGCCTTGGAGCAGCTGGGAACTGCAGGCCAGCAGACAAGGAAGCCTCAATCAACCCAGTGAGTGATACCCCTGCAGGCCCCCCTCTGGAACTAGAGCTCAATTAAACCTGATGGGAGAACATTTTAAACAAAGAACCACAGCCATCTTACAAACACAGGTAACTGCCATTTCATGACACCTACCAACAGCCACTGAGGGAAGAGTCATTCCCACACAGGAGGCAAGCAGGAGAAGTGTCTTTGTCAAGAGAGAAAGCCGTTCTGAAAGGGCACAGTGGCTGAAGGGGGAGTGGGCGGGGAAGAGGAGCAGACCCAGCACCCGACATTCAGCCATGACACACCGTTGGGGTGACAGGTCAGGGAGCCAAAGGCTGTGGGAGCATGTGGAATGTTCAGAAAAGAGTCACACGAAAAGAGGATTATATATAAGGAGAAATTTATTAAATTAGACTTTTAAACCACCCTCCCCTTTGGAACAGGGCTCAGGGCAGTGTCCATCAATAAAAACATGGCTCACTTTAAAAGAGTCCTTTGTTTTCTTTGCCACGTCTCTGCATGTCTTTCAGTTGGGACACTTGTAAAGAACTCATTGCTCCATTATGAGACAGTTTGGGGTAAATGTCATTATGTGATGCTAAACACCTGTGAGAAGGTGGTCTTCCACGGTCTCTTCTGTTGATTCACACCCACCTCCTTCATTTGGTGAGCTTGCTAGTCTTCCCAGGTGGGACTGCACAGAAGCAGGTCCATAACTAGGATCTTTTCATGCTGAGCATACCAGTGCCCGAGGTTGCTAATTAAATTAATTCATTTAAAGAGATTAATGCCTTCTCCAAGTGAAGCCAGCCCTCACGGCAGTGAGGGCAGCTTGGATAATGTCTGCTCCCCCAGCTCCATCCCTGGCATGCACACTCACCCCCCAACAGTGCTGACCATGAAAGCCCCACTAGGGGCTCTGGGCCGCATTGCCAAGAGGGTGAAAGGAGGGTGCATGCAGCCTCCCTCACCTCAATCCATGGATCCCATGCTGCCAGGCCCTGCACAACACACACACATTGACAGCGCTGGATGTGGAGGCCCATGGGGAGGAAGGAGAATATGCATGCCTGCCCCCCCACCTCCCTTCACCCCGGCTGCCTGTCCAAGGGTCCCAGAGCCCGAATTACACTCCCCGAACAATGCTGGCCATTGAGGCCCACATGGGAAGGAGAAAATTGAGGGGGGTGACTCACCTCCAATGCTGTAGGCCAGGCAGTGGGTACAGCTTCTTGAAGACCTCTTGGGTGGTGGTGGCAAGGACTGCTGGGTGCGGGCACCAGTGCCCCCTTTATAGGGCTTGCAGGCCCCAGCTGTGGGGGGTGGGGTGGGCCACCCAGGTTAGGCTGCTGTGCCCCAGAGGGAACCCTGCCCAAGACTTCTGAATTGCTTTTTTAAAAGTCATCCAGTACAAAAAGTCATACTCTTCCCCTAGCTCTATCTATTCAAACAGCGGCTTGAGTAATGGTTGTTTTTAGATTTATTGGGGTGTGTGTGTTACTTTTTAAACTTTAAAATTGACTGCTACTTTTCTACAACCTAGGATACCTACCTGCATAAAATGGCCACAAACTCATATTCAGTTTTTTTTTTTTTAATGTTACAATGACCAATGGACTCTCACTTTATCTCTTGGGGAGCCACCCATCTCCTCCTCGTGTTACATTCAAGCTCTTTCCCACAGTTTTTTTCCCTATGATTTAGCCTGCCCACCCCCTCTCTATTTCAGTATTAACACTTATTAGTGTCCCCTCCTCCCTGTTTCTGACTGGACTCTGCTTACATTCTGCATAAGGTTTGACTTCAGACCACATACTAGGATTCACTGTCTTGGCATGCTGGTATTCTATTATCAGTCTAAGTAACATTTTTAGAATTCCGGAGTGCTGTCTAACTCAGTGCTGCTCCGTGCCAGAATGAAGGTCATTTCAATTTCATGTTATGTCGCACAGTTTTCAAGTGACATGTGTTTAATGATTTTTTTCTCCCTAAATGAACTGTAACAAGTATTGCGTTAATGGGTTCTAATGAGATGCCAACAAAGGCAAGGCAGGGTGGGAAGTGGATAAATCTTTGAAATAATTTAAACTGCTATTTTAGTTGAGGAGTTGGCAGGACAGAGATGAATATCTCAATTCTCAAGTTTCAGTTGCTGATAAAAGAACTCTTTTTCTTGTCTTTCCAGTGACTCCCTGGTTCAGGGTTTCATTGTAGCCTTTCAGCTTCTAATAAACTCTGAAAACACTGAAGTCTAGTTTTTTTTCCCCTTTCTGTCTGTGTCTCTGTCGTTTGTACCATGTAATGTCTTGAGTATTGTCTCAACACTACATACAGACATAAAGGTAAAGGTAAAGGTTCCCTTGCTCGAAAGCCAGTCGAATCCCACTCTAGGGTTGTGGTGCTCATCTCCATTTCAAAGCCGAAGAGCCAGCGCTGTCCGAAGACGTTTCCGTGGTCATGTGGCCGGCATGACTAAACACCAAGGCGCACGGAACGCTGTTACCTTCCCACCGAAGTGGTACCTATTTATCTACTTGCAATTTCTTGCTTTCAAACTGCTAGGTTGGCAGGAGCTGGAACTAGAGATGGGAGCTCACTCCATCATGTGGCACCCGGGTCTCGAACTGCTGAACTACTGACCTTCCACAGCCTGCAGTTCAGCGTCTTAACCACTTGAGCCACCGCAGCTCCTACATACAGACATAAATTGCTTTAAAATTTGTTCTCTCAGTGCAGGCAATGCTGGAAACCCCAGTTCTGTGAGCCTTTGGCAATTCTTAACACCATCATTAAACAACAGTCCCCAGCATATTTTTTTTTTTGGGGGGGGGGAAGTCATGATAGTTAAATGGGTCTAAAGTTGGTATAGGTAGGGTTGCCATGTTCCTGTTTTTTTTTTGAGTTTCCAGCAGAAGAAAGGAAAAAATAAAAAAGGCCAATGGTGATGGGTGACTTTTAGGGGAAACCTCGAAGTGATGTCATGCTTCTAGGAATCACTGGGAACTCTATGGTCAAGCTATAGCGTTATGGCGGTTCTTAGAGAGGTGTGACATCACTTCTGGGTTTTATAGAAGTGACATCATGCTGTCACTGACAGTTGCCCCCCATGTCCCCTCCTCTCCTGGTCTCTGGCTGGTTGCCGATCTGGGCCTGGAAAAGGCATGTTCTTTTTAGCTAATGAACTGCATCTTCTCTTTTAATCTCATAGCATCTCACGCCCACAAAACAGCATGAACTGGTGAAGAACTGTGGATTTGCAGTCTGATTTCTGTGAACTGGTCTATCACTATGGTTTGGCTTAATATCACAAAGGAATGTTAATGCTCTTTAATGGCAGGGGACGCTTCCTGAAGAGAAGTTACTTGTTAGGAGATGGTCTCTTTATCAGTGACGGCCCCATGTTTTTTCACCCACTAGGCGAGGATATATTCTGGCGCCTCCCTGTGTGGGGCGGGGGCGGGCACCGGAGCCTCAGCGGGCAGGCCGAGCTGCAAATGCATGCGGTGTGTGTGTGTGTGGGGGGGGGCGGGATCGCTCGAGGGGAGGGGGCCTGTGCCAGGCTGCAAAAGAAGCTCCAAAGAGGGGGCAGGGGGAGCAGAGGGTGAGTGGCACTTTCTCATCATCCTGGGCTGTTCCCCCCACCTGCCCCCTGCCTCCTTCTCTTTCTGTCTGGGGGGCTGCAAAGAGGGTAGTCTCTTGCTGGGGATGGAGCAAGAAGCCAGCAAGGGAGGCTTCCTGTGTGGGCCAAGGAGGGGACGAGGCAGGCCAGAATGGCGCCCTTGTCGAACTGTCACCCTAGGCGAGAGTCTAAAATTAACAATAACAGCTGGCTCTGCTCTTTATAGCTTTTCTCTTGAATGAGATACTTCTCAGGACTTTGGACATGGGGTGACCCTTCCAATTGAAGGGAGGCAATAGATTTTTGAGTAGGAGTAAAGAAAGGTCACTTTTCAGCATTCTGGAATAGGTAAATAGTTGGAGCTATGAAGATAGATCCAGGTGGTCAGCCGTGTTGGTCTGAAGCAGTAGAACAAATTTAGAGTCCAGTGGCACCTTTAAAACGAACAACGTTTTATTCAGAGTATGAACTTTCATGTGCAGGCACACTTTGTCAAATACATTGGAAAGAAGGTAAGGTTCAAACTTACAGATAGGGGCTCAAAAGCAAATTAACATGTATTTGAATATCAGACCTTATAGTGACAGACACTGCATCCCAAAAAGCTTCATTGCTTGGTGCCTCTTTGCCCCTGTGTTCTGAATTTATAAATGAAGCAGACATTACAGGAACACGATAAGTCTCGTGAAGGTTCCAAAGAAGAAATGTAGTCCTGGAACTTCTCACCACTTGAGGAAGTAAGGAGCAATATGAATTGGCCCACACATAAACAAAGAAGCTAGAAACAATCTAGGAAGACTTTGTGCCCTGTCAGCTCCTAACAGCCTGAGCTTGGCATTTTCATTAGTATTTTATCCTGTTGAGTCTTAATGGTTTAAGTAGATTTGTGACATAGGATTTCTTTCTTTCTTCAAGCTTCTAAAGCTGTGTTTACAAAGACCTGTTGCACTTCTAGGGCTTTGACTACAGTTGGAGGAAGATTATTCTGTGGCAAGGTTCCTGAATTCTTTTACTTCTGATTGAAATCTGTTTACTGCTATGACAGAAAACTCATTGTAGCTTAGGGCAATAACAGGCCCGATCTGGCTATGGCTATTCAAGTACCACTTCCATTCTAATAAATGCTCCTTTGGAAGAGATGGATAAAGTTCTACAAATATTTGATTCCTTGTCTGCAGCTCTGGAAATTCTTGGATTTTAAGATCAGAAATTTAGGCTAAAATAAATTGGGAAAAGGAACACAGGCCATTATTTTGTTGGTCTTGCAAATTTGGTTAATACTTGATATGACAAGATATGTAACACACCAGAATGGGCCACAGCTATTAATCACCCCCACTTAGAAAATGTATAACCCCAATTTGTGACATAAGAAACAGCTTTGAGAATGCAGGCTTGTTTTTAGAACAGCAAAATTTCCAGTTAAAAACAATTCATTATCAACTGATGCCCTACAAAGAGATAATGTGCCCAGCCTTTTCTATTTAAAAAGCAGCAGTGGTTCATTATTACACATCATGCTTAAGCAATCCTGAAAGCAGCCCTCCCCTTTAGCATGGCAAATTTATAAGGGGGTGTGTAGTTCCATGTGGCCTCAGACCAGGGGGATCACCTTGCACTATCCAGTAGGGGTTGCCCTACTGTGATCCTCCCACACCACTCCAGTTGTACCCTCCCTCACACCAATTGTACATAAATTGTACTTCCCCAGTGCCACCTCAAACTCAGCATCCAGAGTCTGTCCACTGCAGCCTCTCACCAAAGTCCACAAGATTCCCTAGTCCAGGGCAGAGGTCATATCAGGGGGGAACGCCCCTGGGTGAGGTATGGGGGGCGGGGCACATGACGAAGCCCCGCCCCCTGCTTCCGGCCGCCCCGCTTCCGGCCCTCATTTAGCCAGGAGGAGGCAGGAGAAGAGGGAGGGTAAGTTGCTTCCTCCCTGCCTCTCCCCACCCCTGCCTGCCTGGGGCCATGGAGGGCCTTCGCGGGGCTTCCTTGCACTCCCGCCGGCCTTGCAGGTCCACCGGCAGGCCCCTCATGGGGCTTGGCAGTGGAGCTGCAAGGCCGGCACCGGCAGCCGGGACCGTTGGGGGAGGGGTGTGTGTCCTTATGACACATTTCCGGTGATGTCAGGGGGTGTGGCCGCATGACACACTTCCGGTGATGTCAGGGGGTGTGGCATATGCTAATGAGTTATGCTAATGAGTTCCCCTAGCTCTTTTTCTACGAAATGACCCCTAGTCCAGGGGAAGAATTGCATCCTAAGCGCTACATACATGCAGGTCTCTTCGCTTACCCCCCCCCCCGGTTGCTGCCCATCTGCTCTGCCTGTTAGCTGTTCTCCAGCTTTGATGGCACACTTCCCTGCAGGGTGGTCAGGATGTTCCTTCCTGGTATAGCCACCAGCAGAAGCTTCCTGGTCCTCTTGCCTCAGAGGCCCCTGTTCTGCTGCTTTTTTTTTTTTAATGAATGTTTGGTTTGAAGAAGAGTAGTGGAGAACTCAGAATCTTGCTGTCTACTTTGATACCAGTAAGAGGTACTGCATTACTTTTGCTCTGCTTTAAAAAAAATTCTATTGAGGTCCATGCCTCTGAACAAGGAGGCTCTAAATAGCTGACTTGGCCGACAGGAGAGGTATGCATGGGAAGGAGGTGGGTTGGAGCAAAAGAAGTCCTGAGTGGGTGGAGCTGAGAGGAAGAGAACCAGGAATGGCTTGTCAGTGTGGGTAGAACTTCCTGCAGTCTCACTTGTTGAAGATTGCAGCTGCCCCTTTAAATCATATTTATTTATTTAATTCATTTGTACCCTCCCTTTCTCTCCAATGGGGAGCCAAAGCAGTTTACATCATTCTTCTCACCTCCATTTTATCCTAACCACAACACTGTGAGGTAGGTTAGGCTGAGACAAATGGTCCAAAATCACCCAACGAGCATCCATGGTATGAGTGGGGATTAGAATCCAGGTCTCCAAGAAAGAAGTCTGACCCTCTTCAGCACTACAGCTGCACTGGCTCTCTGTGCTGTCCCCTGGCTTTAAAAGTAGTTTCAGGGGACTTTTGTTCTTTTTTATTTTGAGAACAGCTTCTCAGGAAAGCTAGTGGCTCCTTTTCTGTATGATTTTTTTTAAAAAAGAGTGCCAATTTATTTATGTACATTGCACAATTGCTGCTAATTTCATACATGTATTGTATCTTTTCCCATTATTTAGCTGATTGGCAACCCAAAAACGCAATCAATCACATAACATTATTTAATCAAGAGCTGCTAAATATAAGTAGCAAAAGGTGTACTTTGGAAAACAATTTAATGCAATTACACAGGACAATCATTCAGCCCTGCCATTCTGAATCACTCTAGAAGCCTGTGGTTTTAAAAGTTTATCGTTTTGAGGGCCAGACGTGTTGTAAGTAGGTGTTATGAGAATGTGTGAATCTGGGACAATTTCACTATTTAGATTGAAAATCCAAACAAATCTCACCATACTTCATCCGTACTGCTATGAGGCTAATGTGATCACAATGAAAACATTACTATACTGTCTTGCTTCCAGAGGATTCCTTCCCTCTTTGCTCGTTGAGAGTTGCAATAGCCAAATTTCAGTAACAGCATCAAGATCATCTGGTTTAATATTCTGTGCCATGAAGGCTCTGAAGCTGAAGTTCTCAGGAGCATGCAAAAATTAATCAAATGTTGATTAGTCCATGTGAAACAATGAATGATTATGCCCAGGGTAGGTAGAATAATGCGGTTCTCTATTTCCTTTGGACCACTGACACATGCAGGTACATCACTTGAATACTCAAACATAGAGGATAAGTGGAAGCCCTTGGCTTTGTTCCGAGAAGTATTGAAGAGCCAGGAATAAATTAATTCTGTTGTGACAAAATTCTGGAGAAGACTGTGGGATGCAGAGTGGATTCTGTAGTACGTGCTGGCCACATGCAAAGAGGAAAAAGTTGTAAACAGCCATATTAGACTATGCAAAATCGAGAAAAGGAAACACAATAATGTAATGCCTTCTACTGAGACCAAACGAAATGACACATGTAAGCTAGCTTGCAGAATGTTTTGTGTCATTTGGGTTGGCCTCAAAGGTATTACATTATTTTATTTCTTTTGCATGCAAAGAAGCCTAGCACAAGCAGGGGAACCCAGGCCTACGGCTGTGCTAGGCTCTTGCTACCTGCCTGGAACTCTCTGATGCTATGAGTGATTGAGATTATCACTGACTGTTGGTGCATCTGGGCCTCAGGGTATGGCATAATGCAACCTGGTCACATTCTCAGTCATTCTACCCTCTCCCCCGGTACCTTACATGACATTACTGGGGTCTGAGTATGGACAGCTATGAATCCCTCATTCTTTTTGTTTCAGGCGGAAAATCCGCAGTCAATTTTTTTCTCTCCTGTGCAAATTAAATCTACAATACTTTATTTTCTTTTTAATTTTATATATTTTTATTATAAAAACAAAATAGTAATGTAAAAAGGGTACAGAAAAAGGGGGGTTATATAGGGATTATGGGAGAAATTGCCACATTTCAAAGAAGTAGATGCTGTAAGGGCACCTCCATGCTTGAGAGAAGATGGATGGAGTGCAATGGCAGAGTCTCAGTTAATTACTCTCAGCATTCCACAGTTAAGGATACATCTGCCCATCAATCTCCAATGTTGACATATTTATTTCCCTCGCTATGTCCCCCCACCCCCCGGAATTGAACCCAAACAAAGGGTAACTATATAATGATCCTTGTATCTGATAAAAATCTTTATTACGCTGTATGATAATTTACTGCTTACCCTCTACCTATATGTATGAACTGGTGATTTCCATTTCATGGTATCTGAAGAAGTGTGCATGAAAGCTTATACTTTTAATAAAACTTTGTTGGTTTTAAAGGTGCCACTGGACTCAAACTTTGTTCTTCAGTAAAAAATAAGAAGTTAAGAGATATCTCTTACAATACTTAATTTTAATGCCATTTTATGTTTCCATGCACCAAAGTTTTCCACACAAATTGGGACACATTTTTTCCAATGCTATTTGTGTTTCCATAAATAATATACATTATATGTGTAAATGATGTATAATTTATAAAAGTTGCATACTCATACAAGATTCAAATGTATCCAAAAACCTGACAAAGAAAAAAAGAGAACTGAAACCACTGACAGAAATATTTTAAAAATTAAAAAAATAAATAGGGAGTATTTGCTTATCCCTAGTTCTGGGTCCATTTTCTAAATCCTTAATTGGGAGCCTCTCGCATGCATACTAAACAAGTGCATACTGGACTGCTTGGTTTGACATAAAGGGTTTATTTTCTGCCCAAGAGTCGGAGGCACTGGCAGAGTTGTTAGGGCTCAGCTTGCTCCCAGTGTGTCTGGCTAAGTATAAGCCTCATTCCCGTCTCCCTGCTTGTATATCAATTGTGGGTTTGTTATTTGGACCATAAAGGGCTGCCTACCCCTGTGCCAAAACCATTCCATCTCATCTGAATTCAGAGTGTCTGGCTTGCCCATGGCAGGTAAACCCCTGTTCTCAGCCCTAATCTCCCTCCCTTGAGCAACTGAGGAGCAGCAGAAAACGTGGCGCAGGCAGTACAATGCCTGCAAGTAACATCTATAGCGAACAGCCACAATGGCTGTTCGAATCCCCACTGCGGCCGGATTGAGCTCCCGGCCCCTGTCCCAGCTCCCGCCAACCCAGCAGCTCGAAAGTAAGACAAGTAGACAAATGGGTACCTGCCCTAGGTGGCAGGGGGCACCCTCATCCTGGTTCCGTGCCAGGAGTGCTGATGGCGGCGGCGAGTGGAACGGCGGCGAGAAACAATGGCGGCGGAACAACTGGCGATTCGAGGAGGCGACGACCAGATCGGACGGAGGCAGAGTCGTGGCGATGCAACGGCAAGGTGACGCAGCACGGCAGGAGCCTGACGGGACGCATAGCCGGAAGCTGCGGCCGATGCAGTTGCGCACCAGAAGAGGAAGAGGAAGTCATCAGAGCCTACCGGAGATGGTCGCCAGTCACCCGGACGCCAGGAACAATGCCCGAGGCCCGCCGGGTGAGAAAGAGAACACCCCGCATGGGTCCTGTTAGGTAATCCCTTCCCCGGAAAATTGTGGCCCTAGTTAGACAATTAACTACTACATAAGTAGTGCACTGTAAACCGCTCTGAGACCCGTTAGGGGTCATGGGCGGTATAGAAATCAAAATGTAAAGTAAAGTAAAGTAAAGTGGCTGGAAAATGGCCTCTATAGTGACACTCTACTAATTTCTCCATTCCTTTATGGTCTTTACCATAGACATTAAGGGGAAATTCCTAGAGCATCACTCAGAAGTAATGTCACATCTTCCCCAAACTCCACCTTCCCCAGGCACTACCCTCAAAATCTCCCAGCATTTCCCAAGGCTGTGCTGACACCTAGCTTTAGGCCTGGTGGCTGGTGGGGAAATTTTTGTTACCTCTCTTCCTATATTAGCATCTGATTATGAACAGCTGAATATATGAACCTTTTTTTGCCATCATGTCACAGCCGAATTATGGTGACCCTCTAGGTTTTTCAAAGCACAAGACATTCAGCGGCGGTTTGCCATTGCCTGTCTTTGTGTAGTGACCCAGGTATTCCTTGGTGGTCTCCCAACCAAATACTGATCAAGGCCAATCCTTCTTAGCTTCCATGATCTGATGAGATCAGGTTAGCCTGGGTTATCCAGGTCATGGTGAACATATGAACTATTCCTGTTGAAAAACATTGCTTGGGATGACACTGGGTAGTAGAAAAGTTCTCATGGTATTTGATCAATGATGGCTCTTTCATACATGGCATGCAATCCCTTGGCATGAACCAGCCATTTGACTTGCTTATACATTTTAGCTTTAAGTCTTCATTGCATTCTCAGAAAATTGCTCCAGAAGTGACATCCATGTCCCATTTTTCCAGCATATTTTATTTGGCTTTGGGAAACATGGTTAGATTTGGGACAGTGTGAAGTTACTGTACAATCACTAATTTACTACAGCCATTTGGGCATAGTGGATAGCATCTTAACAAAATATTTGTTTACGTTCTTCTGTTTATTTCCAACATGATGCTTTTGTGCTGCTGCTGCCGCCGCCGTTATGGGACAACATATTTTTTTAAAAAATATACCTCCTAGAACTGATGATTTGGCAATAGATGGTTTGTGCAAGAGATGACTCAATCTGTTCTGAATGTCCAGAGACTCAGCATAATGATGTCATACTATTTAGCCTTTTCAGACCTTCATTTTCTTCTAAAAAGAGCCACAACCTTATGAAAAAAAATCTGGCTATTTGTATGGTATGATGACTATTGTCGAGTAAAAACACTGTCTATTTACAAGTACAAGTTAATAAACACTCATAAAATACACTGGTTTTAATAGCCATTACTCTGAAATATCGTTGAATTAAAAATACTGCTTCTCACGTTGCAAGTGGAATAAACTTTGTGGACATTTTAATCAGGTTCCTGAAAGATGAATAGTGTGGTGTATATGCACCTCTTTCATTTTTTTCACATAGCAGTCGTGTGAGACAGATCATGCGAGAATGAGTGACTGACAGTGCCATCGTAAACAGAGTTACACCCTTTTAAGCCCAATGAGTTCAATGGATTTAAAAGGATGTCATTCTGTTCAGGACTGCACAATAACACAAAGTAACTGAAGCCCCGTATACATGGATGAAGGCCGTACACTGAAACAAGTGCAGAGGGGGAGTGAGATTACAGTGGCAAACTCAGCCATGCCTCATACATGTTTGCCATACATGTAGAAATGGTAGGCAATAGATCTGTATGCATGATCTGGAATGCTGCTTGTTCAAACAGCTTAGTGAACATGTTCTGGTTGGGGCAGAGTTTGCCTTTATGATTCCATTTTGCCATGACAGGAGTCCAGTCTATATATGTATGAAGGGTCTGTTTTGAATACAGATCTATTCATGACATTACTTTTAATGTCACTTAGGAAAATGTCCAATGCATTACCTTTTTTCAAAATACAACCAGTAATGGCTTGGAACTTGCTGAAGCTTTCTGCTAACAAGAATTTTCATCAGTGGAGTGCTACTTGCTTGTGTCTCCTTCCTGCGGCAGACCCACATCCCTGCCCTCCAATGTTAGTCTGTTGACAGGAGAGAGTCAGAGGTCTGCAGAGAAGTGTCAGCAAAAATTGCCCCCTCTTCTGTCAACCAAAATCCCCTGTGGGAGCCGAACAAATGTCTAACATTTATTCATAGTTCCTTCATTAACCATAGTTCCATCACTTTGGCTTTACATTAGAGGATTAAGATATAAATAAAAATTAAGAAGATAGGTTTTCCGAACAAACACTTTGTCATTTGCTTCCCGTGTATTTGAGACTTGTTCTGACAATAAATAGATGCATCTCTCTCTTTATTTATGACACACAGTATTTTTCCTCTCCCAAAGCAATACTACCCCAGCCTTGCTTAAAACCTCATTTAGTTCATAATTTCTATGTTGATAACCAAAGCATAGATGAGATGGCTCTGCATCCCTAATAAGAGTTATAAATAATATACTGAGGATGAATCATTGCTCTTCTATTGTTGTTAATTTCTAATTAGATGCTGTACATTGCCCTTGATTTAAATGCACAGCTCCCTCTGGAATCTCATGCCCCAGATTGAGAACATATTTGGCCTAATCCTGCTCCCTTTGAAATCCATGAGAGCCGAACCACATGATCAGCTTATAAAACTGGCATGCCATAGAATGAGCAGCAGATGTGACAAGAATACAAGAGCATTCATGGGTGTATATTTGTTGCACTTGCTTTATTGAGGGCGGTTGCGTGCTTTACACTGACAAAGACCCTGCTTAGTCGTTCTAAAGGTATGATCAGATTAGAAGTTCTGTTTGGGGTGGGTACTTGTCACAACTGAAAATAGCAATGGAGTCTCCAGGGAGCCCATTTTGCTAAAATGTCACTCCTGTGCTAAAAGGAAACAAGCACCAGTTTGTACTGAAGAAGTTTAGATGACTTTCCCAGAGTCACTTCAATCTGAATTACTGCTTTATAAGTCTTAAACATACAACTCTCTTTCTTTCTTAAGGGAAACTTCTAAGTACATTGTGCGGGAACATATTTACAAAGCTCATCCTGAAAGGTATAACAAACTACATCATGGCGCTCTCTGAGAATATGAACACACAATGCACATATACATCTGTAAAACATCATCAAATTGGTCCAAGTTAGGTCTGTTTTAAATGAAGTGCTTGGCCCACAGATAACCGGTGTATAACACTATCCAATATAAACAATATATATCCGACACATACATGGGACATTCTCATTTAATGTGCTGCCAATGGCATAGAGCACTTGCACAAGTAAATGCTTCCCCATGACTGGTGTCTCATTCAAATCAGGTACAAGTTATGCCTAATACAGAACAGTTTTGTCATTCTGTGATATCTGAAAATTTTTATTGGAATCCTTGTTGGAATGTTCCAGGCAATTACTGTAGAAAAAAAAATGCAAAGGGGCTTCTTGGGATTATGTTGCCTTGCAAGGAGTTTACAATGCTCTTATGGACTTATGAACCATAACTAATAATTGGACTGTGCAATGAGTGTGCCAAGGAGATGAACTGTATAGTGAACACAAGCTGATGCCAACTGCCTGGACTGTGAACATGAGCTCAGATGAGGGAAGCTTCCCTCTGAGATGATGTGCCAGACCAAGGATGGATCCACGGGTTACCTGCCACTCCTCACCTGCAACCCAGCAGAGATGAGCCAAGCACCCTGGCCACAAACAGCACACAGAAGCTAGTAAAAGCATGCTGTGGAGGAACGCCATGTAATGCAGGGAGACCTGAACATCTCCACAGAGACTCCATGAGCAGAAACCCTTGTCAGCACGCAGGCACATCTCCCCCCCCCCCACCGTCACCAGATACTGCACATATGCTTCCCAGTATGACAAAAGATCTACTTGCATAAAGGAATTAGCCGACTAACACGTACCTGCCAAGCCCATCAGCCAGAGCGATCAAGCCATCAAGACTAATGACCCTGGCCATTGTCTTATAAAGATGCCACTGTTAGTAGTAATGAAATCAATATTGCCCAACCATTAACTCCACCATCCTCCTGCAACTAGTTTTTGCCTAGGCAACTTCCTGGGAATGGGACAAGGGAAGTGGCCAGAAAAGTCCACCCCCAAGTCCAAATAGTGTATAAAAAGAGTAGGACCCAACATGCTCACTCTCTCTCTGCCTCTATACCTAACCCCATCCTGTTTTGCTGGCTCTCATTGTAAGCACTGCCCAGAGTCTTTCCACATGTTCTGCTGGTTCAGAATATGACCCTTTCCCCCTTATAGTCTCCCCAATTTCCCCCCGCTGTGAGGATCACTTCATCGTGTCAGGACAGGTCAGTATTACCCAACCAACAAAATCCCGCTAATGCGAATGTCGCTGTACCTTTCCATCTATATTTCTTAGATCTGTGTAATTGTGTGCATATTAGAATTTATTTTTTAATGATTTTTTAATTGTTTTTTATTCTAAAAACTACACAGAAATCAAAGGAAGGGGTAATATCTACAGGAGAAAGGAAAGAAAACTACTATTAAGAACCCAAGTAGCAGTGGTCTAACAATTTTAACAATGCTTACAGTAATATTTCACTTAGAACACCTTTGTTACAATGAATAGTAAGGCTTATAAATTTATCAGATGATAATGCATCATGGTTTCAACTAGAGTAAGAGTGGCCAAGTAATCTAACAATTTTAATTAGGTTTAAGTCAAAGATATATATCTTAAAAATTTATCTTTTTTGTTTCTAAAGTCTGCTTCTTTATTGATTCTGGGAGTTTAGGAGTCCTAAAACAGTTTCTTCTTCAAGTGGTGTAGAAATATCGCTTCCATGATTTCCCATCTCGTGTTCCTCTTCTGCTATTCCATCTTCTTCAATTATAGTCCAGACCATCCACAAAGTGTCGGTTGTTTCTACAGAAACAAAGTCAATTTTTGTATATTATCCTCTTTACAAAATGTCTTTTAGTAGGTCTCACAATGATTTTACCGGGCAGAATAATCTTCTTAATCTATTGTAGATACATTCCATAGAGCATATCCAACTTGCTTATATAAAATCCGCTTTAATCTGTTACCAGTTCCATAGCCTTGCTCGATACTGCTTCTAAATTTTTCCCATTGTTCTTGAAATTTTGCTCTGTTTTGCTGATAGCTTCTTTTAGATGGTCTTGTAATATCTCCAAATTAGAATTGAATAAAGTCAGGTGGTCCAGCACAGGGCATAGTCGAGCTGTTAGCATGATTGGGATGTCTGTAATTGCTTTCAATCTCGTGACCGTAGCAGCAAAGTCAGCATTTCCTGAAGAAGGTTTCAATTTCAGTGCCACTTTTTTCCTCCCACTGCTGCTTTTGTTTACTTTTAGTGAAAAATTCCGAATGTCTCTATGACTTATAAAAATGATTGGGTTTTCCTCAGTCACACTCTACCCCAGTTAATTGGGGCTTAGCTTTTAGTCCCCTTCTTTCACTGTTAGTATAAAGAGCTTATAATTATGTCAGGGTGGATTCCTCCCCCCCTCGCTTCACATAAGGGGGATGTAAACGCTTGAACAATTTGATGTTTATCTTGTTTTAACTGCTCAGAACTCACAGTTCATTAGAAGTCTTCTGCCAGGTAAGTGAAATTGCTTGACCATCTGCTTGCTTGTCCCGGTGTGTGAGCCTACCCCATTGCTGGTCTATGATGGTGGGACCTTCGGAGCAAAGGGGAGCCTCGATTCCTTGACTGTTTGCCTTAGAAGAGGCACCCCTAGCATTCCATGGCTAGGGAGCCCCAGGGGGTCCAGAATCATCCAGGACTCCTCCCTACCACCATATCATGGGACGAATCTCTCGGAGCTCCGAAGAGACGTGCCTGCCATTCGATTTGCCAAAACCGGAAGTCCCATATTTGAATTTATTGTATGCTTGTGAAGACTTCTCAGTAAAGAAACCAATTCTTTAAGATTTGGTCTTTGCGTCTATTTCTAAGACAACTGGAGAGGGTGGGACTCCTGTATACAAAGGTTATTGCTCCCTATTTGCCAATTGCCATTTAAAATATTCAAATTCCCCATCTTTATTAATAAAAAGAGCAACAGTTAGTTGTCTAACAGTTAGTTGATTAAATGTTCCATTAGGGCAAATATTTTCTGAATTTTACCAACTCAAAACAAAGATGCTCTGGAGTTTAACAAAAAGGTAAGTAATATGGGCAGCACTTGTGATTTCTAAAAGTTTCTCAGACAATACATATCCTACATAAAGACTGCAATCCTAAGAACACTTTCTGGAGAGTAAGCTCCATGGAATAGGACTGGCTCCCAAAATCTTGCTGAGTGGGGAGCTGAACTGAGATCTGCTCACTACTAGTGTGAAACTTGCACCACTACATCATATCTGTGTATAGATACTCAAAGATGCACAAGGCACTAGTGTCACTGGAGTGGCTCTAACCATTCTCTTAGGAGCTTTCATCCAACCAAGGAGCCTTCAACCAATTGAACTGGCTCTTCCTCCAATGGAAGAACCATTGAAGTTGGAGAAAGTCTTCAAACTTTCCTCGATGGAGTAGTAGGACAGTGGTAGGATACATTCCACACTGACATCTGAGATACATTTATTTAGACAGGGGTCATTTCATAGAAAAAGAGGTGCAGGAGCTCATTAGCATAACTAATTAGCATACATTATTTGCATATGCCATACCCCCTGACATGACCGGATGTATGTCAGAAGGCAAGAAAGAAAGAAGGAAGGAAGAAAGAGAGAGAGATGGGAAGGAAGAAAGGAAGGAAAGAAGGAAGGAAGGAAGGAGAAAGAAAGCAAATAGGGAGAGAGGAGTGGAAGGGTGGGAAGGAGGGTTTTTGAGGGAGGGAAAAGCTGGAAATGCTCAGATTAAATATCCCCCCAGTCTCTCCGCAAATGGGGAGAGGCAGGCATGTCTGGGTTCCCTGCTTGATCTTCTCCAAGTGCCCGCGGTTGCATCATAGGCAATATTTACATCAGTGGCATTTCTAAGACCAAACACACAATCCAGAATGAGCTATTTCTGATGGGAAGTCTAGATAAGCAATGAAGGGGAAAAAAACCCCTATGCATTCCTATCAACTCCGGCCAGCGCCGGAGGTTAGGAGTTTGGGAGTGCTCCTGGACTCCTTGTTATCTATGGAGGCCCAGGTGGCAGCCACTGCCAAGTCAGCCTTCTACCATCTGCGGCTGGTGCGGCAGTTGGTCCCCTTCCTCGACCGCAGTGACTTGGCCACAGTGATCCATGCGACGGTCACCTCGAGGCTACCTTTGTCGCAAATCCGGAAGCTGCAGCTAGTGCAGAATGCTGCGGCCAGGCTGTTGATGGGTCTTCCTAGAAGGTTATTTTTATTTATCTATTTATTTTTATTTATTTTTTATATTTATACCCCGCCATCACCTATTCTTGTGCATTGCACAGACATTACCAGATGATGATCATTATAATTCCACAGTACCCAATAGCAAAACAGAACAGAACTTTATTCGAACATTAGCAAGGCCTTGTATGGGTCCTGCTAGGCCGTAGCCAGACAGCCAGAAGCCAACAACACAAGTGAAAAGTGAAACTAAAGCAAAAGGCTTTTTACCTTAAGACCTCATGTTAAAATAATTTTACTATACAATAAGGGAACATCAACAAATTAACAGCTTCCCATAACAATGTTTACTTCTGCACCATGAAAAGCCTGAAATTTCATGTAGAACATCTAGAGCACTTTAGTCAGTAACTCGTTATGAATGTTTTGTACTGTTGGATTTTAAATGGTTTTAATTATGTTTTATATTGGCGTTTGCCCCTATGTAAGCCGCCCTGAGCCCGCATTGCAGGGAGGGCGGGGTATAAATTGAATTAATTAAATAAATAAATAAAATAAAGATTTTATAACTCAAATGGAATTTTGAGAATGAAATCCCCATTTGGTATTGGATGCTCTGCTGGTCTTTGATTTCTGAAGAAAATACGACTACTACTGGAATCGGCACAGAAGTAGAATCATAGAATCATAGAATCACAGAGTTGGAAGGGACCATACAGGCCACCAAGTCCAACCCCCTGCTCAATGTAGGATCAGCTTAGAGCATCCCCATTTGTCCAGCTGCTCCTTAAAGACTGCCAGTGAGGGGGGGCCTCACCACCTCCCTAGGTAGCTGATTCCACTGTTGAAGAACTTGTACTGTAAAAAAGGTTTTCCTAATATCCAGCTGGTACCTTCCCTCCCTTAATTTAGAGCCAGTTTTGTGTAGTGGTTAAGTGTGCGGACTCTAATCTGGGAGAAGCAGGTTTGATTCCCCACTCCTCCACTTGCACCTGCTGATGTGACCTTGGGTCAGTCACAAGCTCTGGCACAGCTGTCCTTGAAAAACAGCAGTTTGTGTCAGAGCTCTCTCAGCCCCACCCACCTCACAGGGTGTCTGTTTTGGGGAGGGGAAGGAGTTTGTAAGCCGCTCTGAGACTCCAAGTGAAGGGCGGGGGATAAATCCAATCTCTTCCTCCTCCTCCTCCTCTTCTTCTTTTAAACCCATTATTGCGAGTCCTTTCCTCTGCTGCCAACATGAACAGCTCCCTGCCACCCCTCCAGGGTGGGGCTTGTCCTGGAATGGACTTCCATATTTCTCCCAGCTGTGGATCACTGGGGCCAGGAGAAAGAGGGGGATTGCCCAGGAAAGGACTTCCTTTCCCTCTTTCTTCTGGCTACAGCTCATCACAGCTGGGGAAAAGGGGTGGAGGTTACCCTAGAAGGGGCTTCATTTAACCATTTGGATTTGCTCAACCCAACCTTTCATGCTTTGAATGATGGGAGCAAGACCAAAGGGTTAAAAAGGAGCCAACCATTTAAACCTAACAGCTGAGCAGTGGACCCCATACCACTCAGTTGTTAGGTTTAAATGGCTGGCCCCAAACAGCCGAACCAAACTGCCCAAAAAGTCCAGTAAATGTTCAGGGAATGTGCCTTCCCTGAACATCAGTTCTAGAGCTCCGTACTGACCCAAGTTCAGCCCAAATTTTGGCTTGTGAACCAGTTCATGCCCATCCCTATTGAATCATACATTATACAATTAAAGTTCTGCAAATTATTACTCTTCCAAAATATTATTTTAGGATTTTTTTTAAAAAAAGTCTTCTATCTAAAGCATTAGAAGAGGTGACTAGTTATTCTAAATATATAGCTTAACACATTTAGATACTTATGATACATCATACGTGTTACTGATCTCCCTGTTTATATTAACTTGATTTTAATGTTTTAAGTGTAACCTGCACCCTTATTGGTGCCGTACATAATTAGTAAACACAACAAGAAATATAATTAGTTCCCATACAGGCAAACTAGTTAGAACTTGGATGTGAGCAATGGCTGCCGTGGCATACCTAGTCTATTTGGGGCAGATAATTTTTTAACACCCCCTCTATTGTTTTTTTGCTGTTCGAAGGTGGTTTGCCTTAGCCTTCCTCTGCCTTGGCCCTGCTTAACTTCTGAGATCTGATGAGATCAGGCTAGGCTCGGGGTATCCAGGTCAGGGCCCCTCCTCTATATGACAAAATTCTTTTCATCAATAATCATGAAATAAAATGAAGAATATTAATAGCTAGAAAATAGATTCAGGTGGGCAGCCATGTTGGTATGAAGCAGCAACACACAGTTTGATCTTAAAGGTGCCACTAGACCCAAACTTTGATTCAATGGCCAGAAAAGAAATGCAGACAGTGAAAAATTTCTTTTATTTAACTTTGTATATAAAATCCTGCCAGTAAAAAAATTCAGATTCCAGCACGCTATTCCATTACGAGAGCCAGCATGGTGTCGTCCTTAAAGTGTTGGACTAGGATCTGGGAAATCCAAGTTTGAAGGATTTCCCTTTTGCCAGGGAAGCTTGCTGGGTGTCCTTGGGCCAGTCACATTGCTCTCAACCTAGCCCTGACCCGGATAGCCCCAGAATAGCCTGATCTCATCAGATCTCAGAAGCTAAGCAGGGCTGACATGGAGGCAGGCAATAGTGAACCACCGCCAAATGTCTCTTGCCTTGAAAACCCTACAGGTCTGCCATAAGTAAGCTGTGACTTGATGGCAAAAAAATAATAAAATAAATCCATCACACCACTCCTGAGCAGGCACTTGGGAGGCCTTCTGTTCTCCATTTTGAAGCCCACGAGGTGATCATCCCAAACATCTACAAGACTTTTTTTGTTTTGGTATTTATGTGTGTGTCTGCACCTGGAAGTCACATTGACCTCTGGTGACTGACCCCTACTGGGAGCCTAGAGGATATTAAGAGAGGAGGCTGACTAAACCCGCCCCTGTCCTCCTGACTTGGTATTCCAAGAAAGTCTCCCATCCAAGTACTAACCACAGTCAACCCTGCTTAGCTTCCAAGATCTGATGAGATCGGGCTTGCCAGGGATATCTAGGTCAGGGCATCTACAAGATATTTTTGAGAGCTAGGAGTGTGCCTTTGTACTAACTTTTAACCAACACTAGCCAAAGCATCACAAAATAGTCATTGCAAGCTTCACCAGACTGGATGTTAAGAAACACACTACCCCCCCAAGGAAGGTGGCCCCATTCTCCATTGTTTCCAAAAGTCTAAAGTCAAACCAGAGACTCTCTGCAGTAGAAACTGAAGGGGGGCATTTTTGCAAGCCCACTAGAACCAGTGCAGTGTACAGAGTACCCAGCAATACCAGAGCAATCACAGAGTGCCTAGCAAACCCAGTGCCATTGTGGCAATGTAGGGTTGTCAATCCCCAGGTACCAGCGGGGGTTCTCTGGTTTTTTTGGCCTTCTGCCTGCCAGTAGGCAGCTGGCTGGTGGGGAAACCCCACCCACCCGAACAGTGATGTTGCTGTGCAACGTCCCCAATGCAATGATGTCACCCAGAAGTGACAACATCAGGTTGGGGCATTGTGTGGCGACACTCTGGTTTGAGGGCAAAACTCTATGGTTTGAAGCCAGTTTACTACAGGGATTTGCCCAAAACCCAGAACGTTGTTGCGCGACATCCCCAGTGTGATGATGTCACTTTCAGGTGATATCATTGCATTGGGGATGCCCTGGAATGCCCTCCAAATTCCCCTGCTGTCATGACAAGGGGGCCTGGCAACCCTATGGAAATGCCAGTTGATGTCAAGCACAGAATCCAAGTTCAAGCAGGGGGGGGGGTTGGAAGCCCAGCAGAACCAGTGCAATGTACAGTGCCCAGCAAACCCAGTGCTTTCTGTTCATAATGTTAACAAAGGTTTGGTTCTATAGGATAGGAGTGAGAAGGTCTTGAGTCCAAGAAGGGAAAACAGGGGAGGGGCATGGAAAAATTAGGTGAAGAGAGACAGAAATGAATGAGAAACCCGTGGAAAAGAGGGAGAGAAATTAAGAGAGGGAAAGGTTGTTTTATCTTGCTGCAACACCCTAACTACTGCTTTGCATGATCTGGCTGAGCTAGGTGCAGGGAAAGGAAGAGAGAATGGCTAGACTACTGGAGAAAATGACCTGCAGGCTTCCTGGCTCAGTTGTTGATAAGGTCGTTTGTTTCAGCCTTGGAGAAAGGAAAATTTAGCCAATTCTAGCATGCTTTTTGCTATGCTCAGAGTTCCTTGTGCCCCTAGTGGCTGAACCCAGAACTTCATTTTAAAATTAAAGGAAAGACATTTGGCTGGATGCAGCAAGATGCTGGCTTCAAGGGCCTTCCTCAAGCTGCACCCGGGGTGGACTGCACCCCCGCCCCACTCTTGGTATGCCACTGAATGGCTGCAGGATTATAGCATATAACGTAGTCTGGAATTCCTTTTAAAAGGAAAATAGCTGAAAAAACCTTCCACAATTGATCCACAGGTGAGGACGAACTGAAAGTTACATCTGAGAGAAATCAACCATTCCTGAAGGATGCTAAATGTCCTCCAGCAAGATACGCAACAGCTAGTTCAGCTGACTAATCAGCTCAGGTTTTCTTAAGAGTGCACAGGTTTCTTGGAGTTTCAGTATCTACAATGAGCTCTACAACAAGTGAGGTCTCCCAGGCTAGAAGGGTAGAGCAATGACAGCCAGTATTGTCTCTAAGCTGAGTTAGCGTGAGCTAGCTCACAGTTTTTTAGCCTGCGGCTCACACATTTTCATCTTAACTCAGGAAGGATGGCTCCAAAGCAAACTAATTTATGCAGTAGCCAAATTGTTCACTCACAACTTTAATGCCAGTAGCTCACCAAGTAGAATTTTTGCTCACAAGACTCCACAGCTTAGAGGGAGTATTGATTACAGCCTTTGTCTCAGACAGTGAGAAAGTGATTTCTAACCTGTGCCAAGTTCCCAAGTGAACATCCTTGCCCATTAACTGTGAGTGAGGTGCATGGATGAGTCAATTCCCCATGGTCCTGTTCAATCACTTTTTCTCTGTGAAAACCTAAATAGGGTTACTCCTTCAATGGACTGGATTTCACTGTACTTATGATGGCACTGTAAATCTCTGGCGTGCCATTGGTGTGC
>NW_015163619.1:483708-551088 GCF_001447785.1 Gekko japonicus | reverse complement strand
GGATGAAATTTGGCAGAAAACAATTCCATGGGCATCCCAAGTGAGGATGGCATGGAAGAAATGCTTAGAGAGGATGACATGGAAGAAATGCTTAGAGAGCAGAAAGATGGAAGATATTCTTGTGGAGTCCCACATGCTTTGTCTGAAGAGGCTTCTGCGGATTCCAACAAATGCCTGGCTATCCAGAGAAGTTCCAAAAAAATAGGACTGCAGGTAACTACCCCATTTCCATTGGTGCTTTAGGTGTTTTGACAGTGTTGTCCAATTAAGACTTCTTTAATCAGCTCTAAGGACCTGCGGTGGCTCAAGTGGTTAAGACGCTGAACTGCAGGCTGTGGAAGGTCAGTAGTTCAGCAGTCCAAGACCCGAGTTGCCGCATGACGGAGTGAGCTCCCGTCTCTAGTTCCAGCTACTGCCAACCTAGCAGTTCGAAAGCAAGAAATTGCAAGTAAATAAATAGGTACCACTTCGGTGGGAAGGTAACAGCGTTACCTTGGTGTTTAGTCATGCCGGCCACATGACCACGGAAACATCTTTGGACAGCGCTGGCTCTTCGGCTTTGAAACGGAGATGAGCATTGCAACCCTAGAGTCAGACTCAACTGGCTTTCGAGCAAGGGAACCTTTACCTTTTTTAATCAGCTCTAATGAAGGAAGGGATCTAGGGACAAATGTTGAAAACCAACTGTGAAAGAGATGAAATACGTGTCTCGGCTAATAAGAGCCACATAGCAAATTTCAAGCTTTATGCAGTGAGCATTTTGAGATGCTGCCACTTATATTCTAAGTCATTATCTGAGCAATAAAATAATATTCCCCCCCTCTTTATTTAACAGGAGGAAAAAATGCCCAGCATAATGTGTCCGAGGACAATGAGCTACAGAATGCAAATACACATATTGAATTCAATATCCTTTTTTTTTTTTTAAGAAAAGAAAAGGAACCTGACATGGATGCAAAAACTAGGTCTGAATTCCCAAGAGTGAATGCTAGGAGTGAAGAATGCAATTGTATTAGCCTCCATCACAATGGGAGGTAAACCCCAACCATTTATAAAAGGTAAATGCTGGCAGAATACAGGGAGCCTAGAGCACCACACTGCAGGTGTGATTTATGAGTCTAGGGACTAGCTATAAATCAAAGCCTTTTGTTTTAAATGGTGCTGTTTTGACGCAGTAGATCAATTTACATGCAAAAGGAAAGATTTTAAAAAGCACAGTGCATTGAAATCCAGAAAATCATACTGAAATTCAGTGGCAAATTTTCACATTTATACAATTCTGATGCATGATGTAATGAATGCTCTCATGAGGGGTGGTTTTTTTTGGCCATTATTTACTTATGCACATTGCAAAACATCCTCATGCTTTCTGGAACCATGTGAGACCATCACAGGAATCATATGGACTGTCCCATTTCAGGCTGCAGGTGAGGAAGACCATGTTTGAATACTCTCCTAGCTTAAAAACAAAACTAACTATTTACACATAAAAAGTAACATATGAGGCAGTAGGGCTCAGCCTGGTCTTCTCCCAGACACTGTCTCTTTCTTTGAGCAGGGAGGTGTTATCAGCTCCTCAGTGGAGTATTTAAATAACAAAGCCACACCTGCAGCCTGAAGTGGTGTAGCCCAGAAAATTATCTGCAGTAAATGTTCAAGCCATGAAGGATGGCTGGATCCACCATGCAAGATGCTTACTCATGCATTTCATTTTGTAACCATTTTTCTTCTCTAAACTGGTTCCCTTTACAAGGATAAATCTAGTGTGTTTTTAATGTACATAGATTCAGGTGAGCAACCGTGTTGGTCTGAGGCGGCAGAACAAAGTTTGAGTCCAGTGGCACCTTTAAGACCAACCAAGTTTTATTCTGGGGATAAGCTTGTTGCCTGCACATGAAAGCTTATCCCCAGAATAAAACTTGGTTGATCCTAAAGGTGCCACTGGACTCAGACTTTGTTCTGTTTAATGCACAGCCTACTTTGCAATTGGGTATATAACCTGAGGATAAAACGACACATTAGGTGGGCCACTCACATTTGAAAACTTCATTGCAAAGCATCTTTGGGGACGGAGGCAATTTATGGAGCAGAAGTGATGGGGAGGATCTCTAAAGGAATTAATTAACATGGCTTTGATTGTCAGATGCCAGGGAGCAAACAGCAGGTGAGGGCTGTTGTCTGCAGGCCCTGCTGGTGGGCTTCCCAGTGTCATCTGACTGACTATGATTGGAAACAGGATATGCGACTACACAGACAATTGCTCTGATCCAGTATGGCTACTCTTACGTTCTCACTCTGGGGGGGAAACTGGTTTTTATCAGTAGCAGTAGCCTTTACAAAATAGCTGTTTGCCATTTACTCTGAAAGCTGCTGAGCGAGCAAAGGGGTTCAGTGATTGCCACAATGGTGGAGGACGAATGGCCCTGTGTCTGTCTTTTTCTTCCCAGCCAGGCAAAAGTAAATATGTAAGGCCGTGATCGAGTGCATACTTACTTAGGAGTCAACCTCACTGAGCCCAAAAAGAGATTACGTCTAAGTCAGCAGGCATAGGAGTGAGCTTGAAGTACCATGTGCAAGAAAGAGCGAGAGAGCAGAGGAGACAATTGGGGTCTAGAGAAAAATGCAGTGTAAACAAAATGTAGGCTGAGGTCACACTGGAGGCTTGGCGTGCTCTGGCAGTGCCTCTATTTATGGTGGTTTAAATTATCGCAGGAAGGGGTGACCAGACAGCAAACCCTGAACTAGCCTCACTGCATGCTCGCCCCATGGTCAACTGTTCAGATTATTGCTGCAGGGCCACCACTGAGTAAGTGGTTGGGTGGCTTCATTTTTTAAATTTGTCTTTTGCATATGCACATAACTGATTATGTGAAGCACTACTCTGTTTTGACAGTTGGAGCAGGCTGCCTCCCCCTCTGAAAAAACTCAATTTTTCAATTAACCCCTTCCTCACCCAGTGTTCTGCAAAGCTGTAGGCAGAGGAAGCGGCGTGAAAAAAGACAAAGGAGGCTTCTCAGCCTGCCCTTCCCTCCTCACCTTCTTGCCTTAGAGGACCACTGTAAACTTGCTGGTTTACATGAAGATGTGGTTATGCGTACATTGTTAAAAAACAGAACAGAGTGATCAGACTTCCAAAAGTGGGTTGAGCTCGCATTAGGGGAGTTCAGACATCCAGAAATGCGGGGTGAAAGCACTCATATCTGTAACCACCGGTCTTTCCCTGCCTGATCACTCCACTTCCAAAGCAAGGCAGAATGGGGTGGTGATGACTGAGGCACAGAAGGCAGGTGTTGCTGTCTGATCGTGCTCTTTAAATCCGCAAAGGTACCACAATGATATCGGTGCAAACTGCAATGATATCGGTGCAAACTGCTCATGTGACCACAACCGTAGTAGTAAAAGAGAGACAGGAAAGAAAGTTTCTCCCACAGTCCACTAATTAACTGCAAGGAAAGGGTATTATATTGCATTGGTATTCATTCACCAATATATTGGCTGCAGCCTCCCTCTGTATTCTCTCATGCTATTAATACAAATTGCTTCCCCCCAGTTTGTCCTGTCAATGTGTCCTACATTGCACTATAAATAGTCTGGGGAGAAATACTGATGGAGCGAAGCAAGTGACACAGTTCTCTTTTCTCTCCCCAGAGGCATGATCAACAATGCACCACCGGCCTCTATCAGCCTGGAGAGCAGAATGTAAAGGACATCTTTATATCTTGGTTTGCCCACATAGTGAAGTGGAACAGGCTTAATTTCGAACAAGTACACCACCAGTAGACTGACAGTCACAAAGTAAGCTGGATATGTGTATTGCCATACTAGGCTTCCCAATTGTTGAAGCCCAGCATATTACTCACCCTCAGTGCCAATCTCTATAGTAATTCTATAGTAATACTATAGAGGAAAAATTGCCTCTATAGTATTACTATAGAAATTTCCCCTAATCTCTATGGTCATTACCATATATACCCCCAAATATACTGGTATTTGCCTAGGCAGTACTGAGAACTTTAAACACCAGATCGTACAACAAAGTACTGAATTTTAAACAGAAGTGGGAACTTACTCAGCTGGTTGATGCAACCATTTTCTATTAGTTTTGATTTATCCCAGGACATTATCGTCAAAAGTTATTTTTCAAGCTCACTATATGTAATGCACAAACCCAAGACCATTAGAACTTAATGATTTTCCCCCCTGTACCTGTACTTTATTTCAAGGAGATAGATTCAGGTGGGCAGCCGTGTTGGTCTGAAGCAGCAGAACAGAGTTTGAGTCCAGTGGCACCTTTAAGACCAACAAAGTTTTATTCAAGGTGTGAGCTTTCACGTGCACGCACACTTCTTCAGATACAATGAAATGGAAATTACCAGTCCATACATATAGATAGAAGGTGATCAGTAAATTAGCATACAGCATAATAGAGATGTTTAACAGATGCAAGGGCCCAACAGGAATAACAAGCTTAGTTTATATAGTTACCATTTGTTTGAGTTTAATTCTGAGGAGAAACATAGTGATGGAAATAAATATGTCAAAGTTGGAGATGTATCCTTAATTGTGGAATGCTGGGAGTAATTAATTACTCTCACAGCTAACCTCTACACAGCCAATTGCCCCACTTCAAAGATGAAGATGCTGCAAGGTCGCCTCCATGCTTGAGAGGAGATGGGTGGAGTGTAATGGCAGGGTCTCAGTTAATTACTCTCAGCATGCAGCAAAGTGAGTCCTAATGGGAACGCCACGAACACCACATATACAACCTGTAGTGTGCCAGCTACACAGGCTTCCAGTGGAGTACTGAGTAGGGCTCCCAACTCCCCCGGTAGGGCGGAAATCCCCCGCCCCGGAGGCTCCGTTCCCCGACGCTGGGGAATCGGGGCCCGGGGGAAACCCCTCCCCGGCGTGCACGTCACCAGAAGTGACGTCGCACGCTGGGGGCGGGGCCACGCCATTTGAGGGGAAAACAAAGAGTTTTCCCCTCAAATGGCGTGGCCCCGCCCAGCGTGTGACGTCACTTCCGGTGATGCTCCGGCGGCGCGCGCGCACGTTCGCAACCAGCTCCCGGAGCAGCAGGACGCTCCCCCGCCGGTAGGTTTTTTAAATTTGGCAACCCTAGTACTGATTCAGGTTCAAGGTTTTGATGTTGACCTTCAAGGCCTTGAGTGGTCTAGGACCTGCGTATCTTTGGGACTGTTATGCTCTGCTGAGAACAATCTACTGGTGATCCCTGGCCCCAAAGATATCCAGCTGTCCTCAACCAGAGCCAGGGCTCTGCTGTTCTCGATGATGTTGGTAACAATCAGGAGTTCAGGCAATTTTTCCAGGATCTGATATTTTGTATTTCCCCCCTCTGTTCTTGTGGAACAGAAACACAATTTCTATGGTGTGAATGATGTTTGTGTTTCTGTTTCCAGTTCAGCAAAACCTGTTGTGGTCAATGCTCCCTCTAAGCTGTGGAGTCTTGTGAGCAGAAAGGCTACTTTGTGAGCTGCTGGCATTAAAGTTGTGAGCAAGCAATTTGGCTACTGCATAAATCAGTTTGCTCTGGAGCCCTCCTTCCTGAGCTAAGGCAAAAATGTGTGAGCTGGTGGCTAAAAACTGTGAGCTAACTCACACTAACTCAGCTCAGAGGGAACACTGGTTGTGGTTGCCCTTTCCCCCCTTGGCATCAGTGTCATTTCTAAGGGTGGTTTCTGAGAAGAAAATGTAAACTGAAGAGGGAAAGTCTTTAGAGTTGTCTTAAACTAGGGTGCAGCTGGAGGGGGGGGGCAAGGTTGCACAAATTATTCCCTGGGACTTGGTTGCAGTGTTAGAAGACTGGCCATTTAATAGCAGTGTGTGAGTGTGTGTGTGGGGGGTAATGATAGGGTTGCCAGCCCCCAGGTCCAGGTGGGAGTCCCCCCATTTTTGGGGGCTCCAATTTGCCCCTGGCCAGCTGGCTGGTGGGGAAAGCCCCATCCCCAAGTCCCACCCCCAAGTGTGACCACCCACCTGGCCACCCCCTCCCTCCACTTCTGCCAGATTTAAAGGGCTTCAGCTGACTGGGGGAACCATGTGACCCTCTGATCAGCTGGAGGGCCCTTTAAATCTAGCAGAAGGGAAGGAGGGGGTGGTTGCACACTGCACGCTCACTACTGCCCCTCTCCCTCCCTCCTGCTAGTTTTAATGGGCCCTCCAGCTGATCAGAGGGTCACATGGTTCCCCCAGTCAGCTGAAGCCCTTTAAATCTGGCAGGGGGAGGGGTGGGTGGGTATGCTTGGGGGTAGGTCTTGGGGCAGCCCCACTCACCCCAGACCGCCCTCCAAATCCTCCCGCTGGAGTGAGGAGGGGACATCGCAACCCTAGGTAATGATATGGTGCAAAGAAGTAATTTCACAAATTGGCTCACATTTTAGGGGGGAAAATAGATCATGGTTACATGCTTGCACATGCACAAACATTGGTGAACAATAGAATTATAACCAGGGCTTGGGGGGAACATGATTAGAACAGAATCTCTCAACACACGTGTATGGGAAAATCTGGAAAGTGAATTATTTCAATGGTGCAATAGCCATCAATGTAAGGATCCTCTGTTGTACTTTCATATGCAGCGAATGCTGACAGAGTATCAACTGGTTTGTGGAGACTGGCCCAGTGTGGATCTAACCACAGGCACTGTATCTGTGAGATAAACAGGGATACCTTTGTTTTTTTTCTGGCCCAACACCTGTGCTTTTAACAGCAATCTGACACTCAAAAAGCTTGCCAGGGGAATCTTTGCCAGGCACAAAGAAAGAAATGAAAACCTTTACCTGATAAACTTTGAGAGCTCAGGTTGTTTTAAAAGTACAGGATAGATCAAGATAGTATGCTATATAGTCATGCAATCTTTATATTTCTGTGAATAGTGAGAAGGCCAGCAGTACTCTGAAGACTGGGGAGGGGGGGAGATTTCATTTGCTCCTTCAAAAACTGACCACAGAAATATACTATGGTTTCTTTATTTCTTACCCCGTCCAATTATAAGCTTCTGAGTTCCTCAGAACTGTTCCTCAGACTGCGTGTTCAGAACAAAGAAGGGAAGGGGTGGAGGGAAAAGAGAAAAAACATGTTTGGGGATATGATAAAAAAGCCCAAAGCCTCAGTTAACCAGGGTCCCTGCCACACGGGACCAGTTTAACAAAGGGTAGTCTTCCAGAAGCAATAACCTCCTGTTTCTGCAGGTTCCTGCTTGCAATGATTGTCTGGCAGCCATGCCTCATCAGGACTTCTGCAATGTGGAATCCGATCCCAGAGCCACCTCCGGTGATGAACGCTACTTTGCCCTTGAGGATGTCCGGGCTGAAGAGGTAGCAATATTCCTAGAGACAGTCGTCAGTGTCCACATCAGGAGGCGGCTCGCACGCAGAGCCTTGCCAGGACACGGCGGGCTCCATGGAGGGATCTAGCCAGTGCAGGACTTTACTCCGAGCACTCCCTTCTTCCTATAGTTCACTTAAGCTTTACCCCATCCCTCTTGGGCTCTCTTGCTCAGTGCTATATCCTTGTTTCCTTTGTCCACTGCTGCCACTTTCACTCCCACTTCTCCCTGTTTTTCGCCCTGCACTGGCCCTCTTCCCTTTTTCTACTGTTCTACCATAAATTGTCTCTTCCCACCTGGCCTTTACAGCCTGGTGCTGCTCTGGAACACAGCCCTGCTCTTCTTCCCACACTACTTTCTCATGGCCTGTTAAGGCCCTCCAGCCACACACCCCAGTGTGTAGGGTTTCCAGCTCTGGGGAAATACCTGGAGATTTGGGGGGTGGAACCTGGGGAGGGTAGGGTTTGGGGACAAGAGGGAAGTCAGCAGGCTATAATGACATAAAGCCCGCCCTCCGGAGCAGCCATTTTCTCCAGGGGAGCTGATCTTGCTCATCTGGAGATCAACTGTAATTCCAGGGCATCTCCAGGTGCCACCTGGAAGGAGACCACCCTACCAGTATGAGTCTGATGCTGCAGCCTGAATATGGTGGTTCCTGTCCTGCTACCACTGAATCCAGGTGCCTTTCAGCCACACTCCCTGGCATCTTCTCGGCCATCCCGGCCCCAGGTAATACTGGCCATTAAGGCTACTAGCTCCAGGTTGGGAGATACCTGGAGATTTTGTGGGTGGAGCCTGAGGAGGGCGGGGTTTGGGGCATAAGACCATGGAGTCCAACTTCCAAAGCAGCCACTTTCTCCGTGTGAACTGATCTCTGTCTCCTGGAGATAAGCTGGAATAGCCGGCAATCTCCAGCCACCACCTGCAGGTTGGCAACCCTACTGGCCCTTTGGTGCTGCCTCTACAGGGCTACCACACCAGTAAACTTTACGTATTTAAAAATAACCAAAGGGCAACAAAGCCACTATAATCTGCCTGTGCTATCTTATCCAGCCTGCAGGCTTGTGTATTTTCAAAGAAATAGTAGCTGTTTTTTGTTTCTCTACATGGGTCGCTTGTGGTGCATAAAATCTGCTTTGCACCCAGCACCAATGACGTATTTAGCCTCTCCTGGGCCCTGTTCATACGAGGCGTTTTGGGCTGGGAGGGGGACGGAACGGGGGTGGAGCAAACGGGCGCGATCACACGGCAACATCTGGGAATCGTTGCCTGCCCGTCCCTGTTCCGTCCCAAACGCCGATACCGCGCAGCAAAAAAACACCACCTACCTAGGTGGTTGTATCCCTTGGAGCACCTCAAGCCAGGCCATGGGATTGGCCGGTGCGTCCTTGCGCCGCCGCATCTCAGCCCTCAGCTCGAGCATGCGCAGTTCGGAAGCCTCCCCCTCCCATCGGACTCTTGCTCCCCGGCATCTGATCATGCCGGGGAGCGATGCGCCGCGGCTGAGGGGATCCGTGGGATCCCGCCACGGCGTCTCAAGTTTGGTGCGGCTCTGATTAGCCTCCTGGGCTCCTTCCACACGGGATTCCTCCCACCTCCCTGGCTGGAACAACATGCTCCCTCCTGCTTTTGTGGGGAGCTTCCTGACAATGTAGAACACCTAGATATGAGTCTAGTAGCACCTTAGATCCAATAAGATGTTTAGGGAAGAAGAAGAAAAGAGACTGAATTTATACCCCGCCCTTCACTCAGAGTCTCAGAGCAGCTTACGAACTCCTTTCCCTTCCCCTCCCCACAACAGACACCCTGTGAGGTAGGTGGGGCTGCCAGAGCTCTGGAATAAACTGCTCTTTCAAGAACAGTTCTGACAGCACTATGGCTTGCCCAAGGTAATCCAACAGCTGCAAGTGGAGTGGGGAATCAAAGCCAGTTCTCCCAGATTAGAGAACGCAGACTTAACCACTACACCAAACTGGCTCTCCAGGGTACGAGCATTCGAGAGTCAAAGCTCCCTTTGTCAGATACAAGTTGGAAACTAGCCACACAATGTGTGGACACATGGAGTTGGCAAAATAATAAAATAAATAAATAAATAAACCAGCAGAAGAAAATGAAACTAAACTGAAGCACATGCTTTTCAGCTGTAAGGGACCAGGGGATAATAACTAAACATTTCAATAAGAGGACATCACCAAATTCACAACTTGCCATGATATAGCACCCCTCTTCCTTTAGGACTAAGGCTGCCTGATCCCATGGAGTTTTTTTTCCCGCCTGGTCTAGCAGCCCCATACCTGCTGGCCTGGATCCAGCCGGTGGGGAAAACCCCGGCTCCAAAGGCTCAAGAGTGGGCCGATTTGCTCGGCACGATGACATCACTCAGAGGTGACATCATCGCACTGGGCACATCACCAGGGGGGCGCTCTAGCATTCAGCCTGAAAACTCTATGGTATCATAGAATTTTCAGGCTGAATGCTAGAGTGTCCCAGCGACATACCAAGCATCATGATGTCACTTCTGGTGATGTTATTGCAGTGCACATGCACTACACGCATGTGCACACAACTCCTGGACTGGGGGCCTCTTGCCCCGCTAAAAGAAGGTAAGGACCTGGCAACCCTATTTAAGATTTAGTCTAGAGCATTGATCTATCTGGTTTCCTTCATAATCTCCCAAACCTCTGGGGACCAGTCATCTCAGAGTTGGTCTGTGGCAGTTCTTGACCCCATCACCTGAGGGGAACTGCTCCTCAGTCACTCCTGATGTGTGAGTCTCTTCGGGGACTCGGAGGTGATTGCTGACAAGCCCCTGTGGTGGGATTGTCCCCTTCCTCAGCTACATCTGGGACATCCCCACTGCCCCTCAATGTTGACCTTCGTGTTCCTGGTGCTGTGATGACATCCTGCAGATCTGATCCAGATGTCTTTTAAGTATCCATCCTAAAGCCAGCTGTACCTGAAAAGATACTGGCCCCGTTTGCCCCCTTATCACCCCTGACTCCCATTGGCTCACTCTCCCCAAAGCCAACACCCAGACATGATCTCCCAGTTGAAAGGCACATGGAACTGATTGAGGGAATTATCCATGGTGAAGAGCTGCCTACTGTTTAGTACCTACTGTTGGTTGCAGAAAATCTAAATGTGAGCAGAGGAACTGACCAAACATGAACTCTGCAGAGGAGACCCCAGATGTGGTTTGGGGAGTTACCCCAGTAACATAGAATCACAGAGTTGGAAAGGACCTCCAGGGTCATCTAGTCCAACTCCCTGCACAATGCAGGAAATTCACAAATACCTCCCCCTCCACACCCCGAGTGACCGCTGCTCCATGCCCAGAAGATGACAAAAAACCTCCAAGATCTCCAGCCAAAATTGCTTCCTGACCCCAAAGTAGCGATCAGGATTTCCCTGGGCATTCCCTGGGCCACAAGAACTAAGCACTGCTGCAAGCCTTCCTGCCTTCCCTCTCATGATCTGCCAAAGTTCACAAAATCCGCATTGATGTCAGATAGCCATCTAGCCTCTGTTTGAAAACCTCCAAAGAAGGAGAGCCAACACCCACCCAAGTAAGCCTGTTCCACTGAGGAACCGCTCTAACTGTCAGAAAGTTCTTCCTCATGTTTAGTTGAAAACTCTTCTGATTTAATTTCAACACGTTAGTTCTGGACCATCCTTCTGGGGCAACAGAAAACAACTCCATACCGTCCTATATATGACAGCCCTTCAAGTACTTGAAGATGGTTATCATATCACTTCTCAGTTGCCTCCTCTCCAGGCTAAACATACCCAGATCCTTCAACCTTTCCTCATAGGATGATCTCCAGATCCCTCACTATCTTCGTTGTCCTCCTCTGGACACATTCCAGCTTGTCTATATCCCTCTTAAATTGTGGTGCCCAAAACTGAACACAGTACTCTAGGTGACATCTAACCAGAGCAGAGTAAAGTGATACCATCACTTCACGTGATCTGGACAGTATACTTCTGTTGATCGCATTTACCTTTTAGCTACCGCATCACACTGCTGACTCATGTTTAGTGTATGGTCTACTAAGACCCGTAGATCCTTTTTGCAGTTACTACTGCCAAGACAAGTTTTCCCCATCCTATAATTATGCCTTTGATTTTTCCTGGCTATATGTAGAACTTTACATTATCCCAATTGAAATTCATTTTATTTGTTTTAGCCCAGTTTTCCAGCCTGTCAAGATCATCCTGTATCCTGACTCTGTCTTCTACCGTATTTGCTATCCCTCCCAATTTAGTATCATCTGCAAATTTAATAAGCATTCCCTCTATTCCTTCACACAAAGGTGTTGAAGAAAACAGGTCCCTGGACAGATCCTTGAGGCACTCCACTTGTCACTACTCTCCAAGAGGATGAGGAACCATTCACAAGCACTCTTTGGGTGTGATCCACCTAACAGTCATAGGATCCAAACCACATTTTACCAATTTGCCACAAGAATATTATGTGGAACCTCATTAAAAGCCTGCAGGTAACCAGCTGCTATGTTTGGCAGATGATAGGGTTATTTATTTAAAACATATTTATGCTGCCTTTCTAACCAACATAGGGTTGCCAACTCTGGCATGGGAAATTCCTGCAGATCTAGAGGTGGTGCCTTGGGAAGGCAGAGTTTGGTGATGGGAGGGAGCTCAGCAGAGAAGTAATGTCATAGAGTCTGTCCTCCAAAGCTGCCCTTTCCTGAGGGTTGCTAACCTCCAGGTGGGGATTGGAGATCTCCCAGAATTACAACTGGCCTCCAGATTACACAGATAAATTCCCTTGGAGAAAATGGCTGCCTTGGAAGGTAGAGTCTAGGGCAGGGGTCCCTAACCTTTTTGAGCCTGTGGGCACCTCTAGAATTCTAACACCAGATAGTGGCACAACCACAAAATGACTGCCACCAGAAGTGAAGCCAACCACAAAATGTTAGGGAGTGAGGTTATGCATGTCATGGGCGTGGATGAAGGAGAGGTGACAGAGCTGCAAGAAGGAACCACAGCTGGCCCCTCTGAAGCAGCAGAGGAGGATAGCTGGCAGTTGCCTGTAACAGCATTCTTCACACCTGGCCCAGATAAGAGGGAAGAATTGAAAGCTGAAGGCCCTCCTGACTCACCCCCATGTGTGACTCATTTAAGGGAGTGATTGTGGCAAACCTTAGCAACCAGGCCCTGAGAGGCCAGGCTACAGGGAAGATGTTTGGCTAGCCCAGAGTTCTAACAGGAGCCTGGGCAATTGTGCAGCTGGCTAATTGGTAGCAGCATTTAACTCCACACTCTGGGCAGTACTCTTCATGGAAGCAACAAGTCAGCTTCGTGCTGCTTACATCCACTTTGGCTTGGCTCTTGCACTTAGACCTTTGTACCCCCTGACTTTGGACTTGGTTCTGTGTTCCTGGCTCCTGATCCTGGCTTGGCTTTTGGGACTACACTTCTGGTTAGTGATTTTGGATTTGGCTCTGTGTTCCTGGCTTCTGACCCTGGCTTGGCTTTGGACTTTTGCACTGTCTTCTTGGCTCCTGACCTTAGTCTGTTCTGGACTCCCTTTGACTGGCACCCCAGCCCGTGACAATGTATAACTCTAATAGGAACTCTTCAACATCTCAGGTGGAAGCTCTGTTTAACATGGTGCCTTTTAAAATGAATGTATTGTTTAAAAATAATTTCTTGCATACACACAGCTTATCTTCAGTCATATTGTGAAGATCCTTGTGTTGTGGTGGCAGCTGCTGCCCAGGCAACTCCTTAAAATGTTGCACATCCAATCAGATCTGCAGTAGTCAATCAGGAGCCCTGCTGGGCAAAAGCCCCACCTGGCCCCACTCATCTTCTAAAAACACTTGGCAGGCTCCAGGAAAGGTGTCAATGAGCACCATGTTAGAGACCCCTGCTCTAGAGCTTTAACCCCTCCCGAGGTTTCTCCTCTCTCCCAAGCCATAACCTTCCCAGCAATTCTCCCTCTAAGCTGTGGAGTCCTGTGAGCAAAAATTCTACTTTATGAGATACCAGCATTAAAGTTGTGAGCAAGTGATTTGGCTGCTGCATAAATTAGTTGGCTCTGGAGCCATCCTTCCTGAGATAAGACAAAAATATGTGAGCCATAGGCTAAAGAACTGTGAGCTAGCTCACACTAACTCAGCTTAGACGGAACACTGCTTTCTTAATGCCAACTTTGTATAGATACTGCTGTCCCTGTCTATCTGTGTCTATGCTGGAAAAAACTTTCTCTATTTAAGTTCTACAGATGACACTACTGTTGTAGGGGAGTCAGGCCAGAAAATTGTGACAGTGTTTTTTATCTGTGACATTGTTCATTTAATTTTTAAATTCCTTTCTCCCCCCTTCTAAATAATGCATTAATATTAATGGGTTCAAACAAATATAAAGCTGAAAAATGCCAGAACAAGTGTACCTATGTCATTCACTTCAAAATGATGTTTTATTTCTATCAAAAGGTTTAGAATTTAGATAAGTGGCTCTAGTCACTTTGGACCCAGTTCATAAGTAATTAGTAAAGTTGCTCCCACATTACCAACTGCAACAGCTGCACCTACTCAGTCAATGTGGCCTGCAGCAGGAAAGAGGCCTAGAGTTTTTCTAGGGTTGCCAGCCTCCAGACGGGGCCTGGGGGTCCCCCGCTTTTACAACTGATCTCCAGCTGACAGAGATCAGCTCACCTGGAGAAAATGGCTGCTTTGAAGGGTGGACTCTGTGGCACTGTACCATGCTGAGGCCCCTGCCCTCCCCTCCCCAAACCCCACCCTCTCCCGGATCTGCCCCTAAAGTCTCCAGGCATTTTCCAACCCAAACCTGGCAACCCTAAGCTTGACCGAGGAAACGGCTGATTTCTTTGCAGGCAAGTCATGGGCCCAATAAAGGGGAAATTGTTAATGAGATTTTTCCTTTTAGGAGATAAAAGATGTTAGTTGTTTAAGCTGTTAAGATATTGTTAAAAAGGGGTGCATAACTCTTCCTGCTCAGTGTACCCAGCAGCAGGAGAGAGGAGGCCTCCCCAAGAGCTTTGCTGAGGGAACTGCTCATTATTTGTAGTCCTATGCCAAAGAAACAGCATCAAGCACAAGAGCAGCAGGAGGAGCCACTGCAGAACAGACAGAGAAAGACACCCTGTGTGACTCTAAATTAATATTTTGGACTTTCTTTTTTCTTTGTGTTATTGAGCACCATCTGTCAGGATTTATCTCTGCTCACTCTTTCTTGAAGGGCTTTGAAATTTGGAGATGTGGGTGTAGAACTTGGGGAGGGTGGGGTTTGGGGAGGAAGGACCTCAGGGGATTACGATTCCATAGAGTTCACCCTCCAAATCCCTTGCTTTCCATAGAGTTCACCCTCCAAATCCCTTGCTTTCTCCAGGGGAACTGATTTCTATAGTTTGCAGATCAATTGTACTGGGGGGAGGGGTCTCCAACCTCATCTGGGGACTGGCAACCCACACTGAAGATCTTGATTCTGCAATGGTTGCTGTGTTCATAACACCTGTGTTTCAGTTATACCAGTGGCTGTAAAGTTGGGTTGTTTTTTTTAAAAAAAACCCCATTATGTTATAGGGATGCCAGCCTCCAGGTGAGACCCGGGGATCCCCTGGAATTACAGCTCATCTCCAGATTACAGAGATCAGTTCCCCTGGAGAAAATGGAGGCTTTGGAGGGTGGACTCTGTGGCATTATACCCCACTGAGGTCCCTGTCCTCGCCAGGCTTCATCCACAAAAATCCAAGTGTTTCCCAACCTGGATTTGGCATCCCTACTCCCCATCCCTTGCTGGTGACCAGGGAGGACCTGGCAACCCTATTATGTTACCTTGTAAACTGTATAACCTTGAAATTTTTTTCAAAGCAGTTTCATAATTGCATGATGATCCGCAGGAAGCTGTCATTTATCGACTTGGCCCATCCCCAACTCTCCAGCTGGAAAAGAAAAGTTAGGAGAAGGATCTATGTAGACAGGGTTTTCCTGGGTTACACAAGGCCAGACTGACAAATGTCTGACTAGTTAAACTTTAAAAGATAGTAAGGAACTCTTATTTATTATGTTGTGTACCAACGAGGACTCCACATGCGCTTGGCCACGCATGTGGCTGGGCGAACAAGTGCAGCTTGAAGATTAAAAACAATAGTGGGCGAGGATCCTAAAGTGAGCCTATCGGCTACTCAGGGTCCTACGCCCGACCTATGGGTATGGACACTATGTAAATAACCTATCACAGGGAGCGGGGTGTGTGTTGGGTGTGGTATGCCTCACGAATTTAAGCAGGGCTCTGGTCCTGCTGGTCTCTGTCTTGAGTTGAGTGTCTAATAAACTATGAGCTGAAATCACTGCTCTGCGATCTGAACCCAGTACTTTACATATTACATTTATATCCTCCCTTTCTTCTTCCCTGGAATGGAAAGAGGCGTACAAAGCACATTTCCTGGTGGACTGTCATCTGACCCCTAATCACACACCCAGATCTCCTTAGCTAGACAGCTACATTTTGGGGCCCTGGAGACAAGTATGTTTTTAATTCTGGAGGCAATATCTAAAGCTCAGAAATAAATTTGCAATCCTGTTTTCTGGTCTGGGTCCCTCTGTCTTTGACGCCTGCAGAATAAATCAGGCAAAGCTTTCCCCTTGAGTGTTTGTCCACGCCAGAAAAAATGGGTTCAGCTGCTGAATTTTTGACTGTCAAAACAGCTATTAAAGACACAGGAGCCTTGCCAGAAAAACGGTTGAAATCATATTCTTCACAATGTACAGGAGGAGCAAGGTCAAGTGTACCACATTTTTATCTGTCGTCTTGTTAGTTAATGTAGAAAATGTTTCTTTTGTGTAAGAGGGTATTGCAACTCTCTGTTACATTTTGAATCCGTGTGAGATTGATGGGGGTTGCCAACTTCAACAGCCTTTTGCAGTTGTGCCTTTACCATGACTTCATAAACAAGATTTACAGGTAAAGCTTTTCAAGGCATGGAGATAATGACGGCTATTTGCTAATTTTTGCTCATCAAGCAGCTTTTAAAGGCACAGCCTTAAATTTTGGTACTTTAGTTTGCTATCCTGAAAAGAGATGGTGTGTGTGTGTGGATGCTTAAAGAATTAGGCATAATCTTCGTGGGGGCGGCGGGGCTTCAGCCCCCGCCGAAATTTTCAGGAAGGTGCTCAGCCTCCCCTGGGAGCCACCCTTGCTCCTAGCAAAGCAATGCCTCTGGCCCAGCCCCAGCCCCCCCCCCCCGGGAAATTGGAAAGTCTACACCCTTTCAGATCATCCTTAAGTGCTTCAGAAACAGATTCTGTTGATTTTAGACATGCATGGAAGTGTGTTTCAGTCAGTGTTAAGTACAGATAGGTCCTCTGACTCAGTAGTTATTCGTGAGATAGAGACCTTGTGAGCTAAAGGAAAAAAGATCAAATTGAAAACTCGGATTCTAAATGCTCCTAATCAAGAATCAGAAGAAAACCCTGTAGCATATTCTGGAACATAGTCTAATATACTGAAAACGTTGATCTCTCCACAATGCTACTTGCTTGTGAAGAGTCCAGTTGGTGGTAAGATGTGTGGATGCTTCGTACAGCCAAAAGTAAGGAAAATCCATCTGCCCGCATTTGAAATCAACTCTCTAGCCTGCTGTTGGTCAAACCCCGCCCAGATGGTGCTACCCAAACGTATGTGTTCAAAAGATAATCTACGTTAAAGTTGTGGGTGTCTATTTTTATTTTTCTTCTTGGTTAAATACCATGCAGCCAACGTCCCCAACCTGCTCTTCTCAGAAATCGTGACAAAATAAAACAGGAATAATGGGGGGGGAGGGGGGGAGGTTCTTCTCTTCCAAGCAAAATGTATATCCTATTTACCTGAAAAGAGGACAAGTTATTTTTCCCCTAGCAGTACTGTCGAGAAAAATAAGGGGTTGTCTTAAATTTCCTTACAAGTTACAGTTCTGTACAGTATATATTTTGTGTATAAGCTTTTATTACAGGGATTGTCTTACATTCAGGGTCCTCTTGCTTTTGGGTAACTATGTTAGTGGCTGATAATAGCCAGCCTCCTTTAGGTAAGGAAAGAGGTACTCATTTGCAATAAGTGATTTTAGTACCTGTTTGACTGTGAAACCTAGACAATTCAAGCATAATCCTCCTAGCACTGAAAATGGTGATAATATTCTCACTGTGATTGTAAGGCTGCGATATTATGCACACTTATCTCTGAGAGAAAGTCTCATCAACATTAGCAGGAAAAAATTATTTCTCTTCTTACCACCCCCCTCCCATGCGAGCTCACAGATCTCTGATATCATGAATTAATTAGTGGCAGTGTTGACGTACCAGCTTTTCCAGGAATATACCAGTATTTAAAAAATCAAAAGTTAAATCTTTTCCCATCCCCTGGTGTATTGGACTGAAATGCTACCATTAACTTGTACAGTTTACCTTTAAGAGAGAGGGAGAGAGATTCTGCAGCGGGCATTTAGCGAGATCTGTACACCTACTCGCTGCAGATGGTTTAGTTTTATAAGAGATGAAACTGCATTTGGTGGAACTGATTAAATATAAAAACACCACCATCTGCCATTTATTCTAATATAAAATGGTTTGGGCAGATGCTGACATCTTTCGAGATGATTGATTCATCTCTGACAAGTGAAGATTCTCGGAGGACTCCAGCTGCCCACTGCTCACACAATACCCGTTTACAAGACTGAACGCCAATCAGAGTTGTTTGATTTGGATGGAGCAGGTGAATGAAGGGCACTTTAATAAACCAGCAGTCTCTGGGCCCGAGCGTGCGTGTGCGTGCGTATTTTCTCCTTCACTTCTGGCCACCTTTCACTGTAATAATATTTTTACACAAATAATACTAAAGAACAGCTATCCCAGCAGAGTGATAACTGCAAAACAAGTGTCAGTTTCTGGCACAAGCAAACCCATTTTTCTCCTCTGCATGGAAAATTGTCAGATCCTCTCTACATATGCTGCTCATTTTTAACATTGTAATTTTTTTTTTTGCTTAAGTTTACATCAGGGTTCCATTTAAAAACCCTGCCTCATTATTTATTAAGTATGACACTGGATGCTTTGTAATAACTTGAGTAACAGATGTAGGCAGTATCGCTCTTCACTGCTGCCTGATTTGCAGTGCAGTGTTACAACTGTAATCCGTCAGTTGTGTATATTGAGTAATTAATGAATTCTTCTGAAAACTTGTCCCAGTTCTCATGCTGATACCATTATTTACATTAGGACCATGTGCTAAAGTGTAATTCATATTATAACTTTTGCAATGATATTGTTATTTACCCTCATATATTTTCACGGAAAGTTTCGTTTATAGACAAAATTGCACCATGAGACACGAAAATGTGGTTAATTTATCCCTATTTTACCACATGCCCCACTGTGAGGTAAAACAGAGATCCTGGGGGAAAGTCCTCATAAAAACCAAAGTAGATGTTGTATGTAATACCTCTGAATGGAACATTTTGCAATGATACACTTGTGAATAGAACCCTCACTATTTTTTTAAATTTTATTTTAAACAAGTATATCTAAAGTATTAAAGTGTACATTAAAAACTCATTGACATAAAAGCAATAACATCAATTGTCAAGCCTTCATCTCTATTTTTAAAAAAGCCCTCAAAGATCAGTGGAGTGCTTTCTGAAATAAGTATGTCTTGCATCTATTTCTAAAAACCAGCAGAAGTGGTACCTTCCTGACTTCCTCAGGTAAATCATTCTCTAAGTCTGGAGAACTAGCCACATGAACTACATTAACAGCATAGTAAACTGGAGTTGCTGAGTGGAACACAATAAGCACATGAGAGAAAGATCCTTGTTCAGGTATTTGGTCCTCAATCATGTAGACCTTTGCAGGTAAGACTCAGAACCCTAACTGGTCCCAGAAACAAATAGGCAGCTAATGCAATTGTTCCTGATGTAATCTATCTCCATTCAAGAGAAGGGCAAGCTGCATTTTGCACTGTTCACATTTTACGGGTTGTCTTCAAGGGCAGTCTCACACAAAGCAAGTTATGGTAGTGTAAAGTTAGGGTTAGTGTAGCATACATCTATGTGGCTGGCCGGCCAGTTTGGCTGAATCCAGAGGGGGTGATAATTTATGAGCAAAACACAACTTAAAAGGGGCCATTTAAGCAACAGTGCCATACTGTTTCTCCAACTTGCAAGGCTGTCCAAGAGTACCCCTGAGGCCTCAGGTTGTGATGGCCCTGTAAATAACCCCCCCCCCACACACACAAAATTTCAATGTTAGAATAAAAAACTCTTTGGGGGTAATTCTATGGGGCCTCTTGAACTCAACATAGTTCGAGGGCCTCAGCATGTCTTAATCTGGCTCCTCACATTGATCAGCAAAAGATAATTTATCCTCACCAATTCCAATTACCTTTATTGGCATACAATAACTCTATGAAAGGAATAACAGTACAAATCAACCTATATGTCAACAAAGGAAAACAAGGTACAGCAGTTTGTAGCATTGTATATAATAAAGATAATAGGACAGAAACAGTAATCTTGAATATAGCAGTAATTAAAACAGTTACAATAAGAAGCTTAGCTCTCAAAAGAGGATAGACACACCTTATCTCTCTCACATTGATCAGCAAAAGATAATTTATCTTCACCTAGGATTGACTGGCAACCCCAGGGACGATGGGGAGGGGCACAGAGACTCTGCAAACAGGTGGTGTTGATCATGTCAGTTCTGTGTATGCAACTGGAAGTGACATAAGGGTGTCGTGTGATGCCAGTTTTGTCCTGATTTTTGCTCCTGCTGTTTCACTGAGTGGCAGTGGGAGTACAGAGTGCAGGGGTGGCACCCTATCCCCATCCAGGATAAGCATATCCCTGGAAAATCGGTGCTGTGGATCAGCCATATACAGCCAGCCCCAAAGAGGCTGAGGAAGAACAGACAAGTGAAGAAGGTAAATAACTCTTCCTGGGCCCCTGTCACACGGGCAGGAAACTGCAGAGGAGAAGTGTGGCTGTTTGCCCCGGGGCAAACTAACATGCAGTAAAGCGATCAGACCTACTGTGGAGGTTCTGTGGAGGTACTGTGGAGGTTCCATGGCAAGGGAGAGGTGCCGATTACAACACACGCCTGCACGCAATGAAGAAGCGTGCGGCGCGGCGAACTGGTTTTCTTTTTTTGTGTACACTACGAATGCGCATGCTCCGTTGGGTGCGTGTGCGCATCCACGGAGACGTGAGGGGAAAAAAACCCTTTTCCGCAAGGGGACATGGGCGGGCGCTGGATACCACCGGAAACGCGATCAGACGCCCGCCCTTGCCCCGCAGTTTCTGGAAACTAGTACCTCCAAGGTACTAGTTTTTTGCTGCGCTTTTTCGGCAGGAAGCCTCAGTTGTGCCACGGAAGCGCTACGCTTCCCAGATGTGCTGGTGAGATCGCGACCGGAAACTCCGCTTGTCTTCCATATCTCTTGCGTGGCTAATGTTGCGTGTGACCGCAGCCCTGGAAGTCTTTCTTCTAAAGGGTGGAGAGAGGGAAAGATGGGCTGTGGAAGCAACACATCTACTTTCTCCTGAACCTACCACCGCTTACTCTGTCTCTGGACCGTGATTCTGACTCTTGGACTGTAACTGGACCTTGACCCGTGGATTTGCCCTGAACCTGCTTCTGTTGCTGACTCTGTTGCTGACCTCTGTGTATGACTCTGACCATGCTACACTACTTTGTGCCTGCATCTTGGCTAGCTTGCACCTTGGCTACACAACTCCGCTCTGCTCCCCGCCTGCTCCAGGACAATCAGGTTTGCCAGCCAGCATAACCTCCATCTTGTCTGGATTAAGTTTAATCTTGTTCTGTTTTATCCAACTGATCCACCTTGCAGAGTGGCTTTAATCTAATAGCAATAATAACCTCAAGAGTTCTGTGTGTGTGTGTGTGTTTTAAAGATTTTTTATTGCATTTTCTAAACTAAACCTCTATGGGGTCGGGGGAAGGGAACAACCTAAAACTACGAGTAACAAGAGATCATTATAATACATATTTTGAATTAATCGATGTTTCCCTAATATCAAACCAGTAATACATGAGAGTTATTGCAATAAAATTGTAGAGAATAAAGTGAGCATTCAAAAATAGATTTGACTAAAGTGTATGCTTCTTAGCTTAAAGTTATTGGTTAATAATAGGTATCAGACAGACAGTCAGAGTTACATTATTATACTTATTTTCTTCCTTTACGTTGCTTTTCAAACTCCCTTTTATTTTTAGGAGTCTTAAGAGCCATAGCCCCTAATTCTGCTTCAGAGTTTAAGGATTCAGCCGACGAGGAGTTCTTAGAACTTTCTTCATTTTCGTCTTCTGTTTCTGTATCTTTATCATCCTCCAAATTCTCAGGTCCATGTTTATCTTGTTGTTGTTGCTCAAGAATTAAATTTGCTTTAAGAACAGAGCCAATCTTTTCTTCCTGTTGAAACTGAAAATAACACCTTCCGGTGTAATCCATCTGTAAGGGGTGTTATGCTTTTGCAAAAACAATGCCAAGTCTCTGTATTGTCTTCTTTTTCTGATCTCAAATGGAATGTCTTTTAAGGTTTTGACTTGTTCTCCTTGGATTTTCAAAACATTTCCGCTTGTTGCTTTCAGAATCAAGTCTCTTGATGACCTTTTTGAGAATTTGATGAATATTTCCCCGGGAAGCTTATTCTTCTTTATATATTCTGGATATGTATGATCTATCATATCTATGTCACTTTGTAACACTTCCACTGTTAAGCCTACCATGGGGGCCAGTTCCTTACTTAAAATCTCCTTCAGGTCCTCTCCTTTCTGCTCCAGAATACTCTGAAATCTCAAGACATATGCTGATTTTTCCATTTGGAGAAGTAACAGTTGATAATTCTCAGAGATTTTATCCTTTTCCACCACCTCCAATCTTTGTCCAAACGTCTTGGACTTAAGATCAACTTTCTTCAGCTTCTTGGTTATCTTCTCTGTTTTTGCTGAAGTTTCTTGAAGTTCCTTGTGCAATGTGTCAAATTTCTGGTTAAGCATGGTCATCTGGTCCACTAGAGGGCGCAGATCTGTAGCAATCATTTTGGAGAAGTCTATAGTTGCTTCCAGTTTAAAACCCGGAGACGATGTGTTGGCTGCTCCCGTAAGTTTCGCTTTCGCTGCCATTTTCTCCGAGCGCTGCATCATTGTTTATAGTTAGTAAGAAGTTTTGAAAAGTCTCTTAAAGTCCGAAAATATTGCTTTCTAGCTAATCTGCACCGCATTCCATCAGCATCCGCTTTTTTCAAGCCACCCTCGCCTCCCGCCTTTAACTCAGTTCTTTGGATGTGAGGATTCCCCCCCCCCTTCTGCTTATTTGGGGCTTTGGGGCGGCTTTACTCCCAACGTTCAGATGGCAGCTTGCTAAATGGTAGGTTTACTCCCATTCTTACTTACTTTTGTTTAAGCAAACCACGCCAACCCTGTACGGGAAAGCATCGGCCACCAAAACCAACAGTTTGTCCTCATTGAAATGCATCAATACAGTATTTGAGGACAACAGCTCTTTTACAGCACAGAACGCCTTTTCTTGCCTTGGCCCCCACACCCATTCCACCCCTTAGTGCAGCAGGGCATGCAGTGGTTCAGCTACGGAGGCTTTGTGAGGCAAAAATGAGTGATAGAAATTCACAATGCCTAGGAATGACTGCTGCTATTTTTTGGAAGTAGGCCGGGGGGCGTTTTGGGTAGCTGAGACCTTATCCGCCATTGGGTGCACACCCTGTTCATCAATCAGGAAACCAAGAAATTCTACCTCAAATACCCCGATATGACACTTTGACTTTTTTACTCTGAGGCCTGCCTCTTTAAAATGCTCCACTACAAACCTGAGGTGATTAAGTAACTCTGGCTCGTTTGACCCTGCAATGAGCATGTCGTCGAAGTACGGAATGACACCTGGCAACCCTCGTAGGAGACCTTCCATAAGTCCCTGGAATATACCATTTACCCCAAACTGTAAATGTTTTACTTGGAATGCACCCCTATGAGTAACAATCGTTTGGGCTTCAGCAGCTTGAGCATCCACAGGCAACTGCTGATAAGCCTGTGCTAGATCGAGTTTTGCAAATACCTTCCCCCCCCCAAGGGAAGCCAACACATGGCTGATTACAGGTACCAGGTAAGAATGTTGTTGCAGAGCCTTATTGATCGTACACTTGTACTCATCACATATACATACAGTTCCATCCAATTTTACAGGCGTTACAATCGGGGTCTCCCATTTACCGTATGGCACAGGTTCAAGAATACCTTGGGCTATGAGCTTGTCCAGTTCCGCCTCTATTTTAGCCTTCATGGCTATTGGAACCTTCCTATACCTTAGGCGGATAGGTAACACAGAGGGATCCAGGTCAAACCTCACAGACGGACCTGTATACTGACCCAGACCTTCCCCCAAAACCTCTGGGAACTCATCATAAATGCAATTCCCTTTATTTGCAGACACCTTGTTAACACCGGTTACAGCAATACCCAGAGGTTGTAACCAATCCAGGCCCAGCAAACTGGCCTGGTTACCCTCAGCAACCAAGAGGGACAACTGTACCTTGCGACCCTTGAACTCCACCTCAAAACTGGCCTGGCCAGCTAGTGGAATCCGCTGCCCCTGGAAATCAGAGAGGTGCGCCGTGGATGGGGTCAAATGGTGGCGGCTCCATCACGAGAACAAACGTTGCCAAGTCTGCGATGAAATGATGGTCAGCGTGGAACCAGAGTCAACCTCCATGTCACAGGGGGCTCCATCTAGGTGAACGGTGACCAGGATCTTTTTGTTGATGCTTGCTCTGGTGTTCAGAACGGTAGCAGTACAGCTGTAGGAGTTGGTCCGGTGGCAGTTGGCGGACTGTGTGCTTTCAGTGCCTTGAACTTTAGGCCTTGCAGTAGGAGATGACGGTGGCGATTTCTTCTTGGCCTGGCAGACCCTGGCCAGATGACCTCGTTTCCCAGAGGCACGACAGATGAAATCTCGCGCCCAACAGAGGTCTCGCTCATGACTGCCGCCGCAGCCAGCGCAAGTGTGCCGTGGTGCAAGTTTCAGTGGGGTCCGCTTCTGACGCGTCGCTTGTGTGTGATGGACGTCCTCTGTCTCTCCCTCAGAACTGCTGGTCGATTGGTGGTGTACAGCCTGGTCCTTTCCGGCCTGGACATGGCGCTGCCGGACCTCTCACATCAATCTCTCAGTCTCTTCGGCGGCGACAGCCTCCACATAAGCCACTTCATAGGTGATCGCAGTTTTTGCGAACAGGCGTTGTTGAAGCCTCTCGTCATGAAGGCTGCATACGAGACGGTCGAGTAACGCTTCTTCAAGGTTGGCAAAGTTGCAGGGCTGGGCTGCCTTCTGCAGGGCGGTCACGTACTCAGCGATGGACTCAGTTGGGCCCTGGCTTTGCTTGTAGAACATGTGTCGACAAGCTATTTGGGATGGCTGTGGCGAGAAGTGAACCTTCAGCTTGTCTGTGATGACCTTCAAGGTCGCTGTCTGGATGTCGGTCGGTGCAATGAATCCACAAGGGTTAAGCTGACACTAACTATTATAAACATACAAAATTTATTCAGGTGTACACATTTTTTAAAAAGACTCATTAAAAATATTCACATTCAGACATGAAAAATTTTTCAACATATATACATAGATGGGTTAGTGCTGTGCAACTGAACCAAGCACGTTTCGGCCCCAAAGGGCCTTCCTCAGTGGTCACAATCCAAAATACAAACTTGACATACATTCAAAAAAAGTTTTTTTAACATCAGATGTTAAGTACATATGCAATATAAGGCCAGATGTTGTATCCTTATATATTTATATGTATATTATTGTTGTATATGATAGGCCTCAGGTATAGCCTATTAAAGTCCACCAATACTTCTGGTAGCAGAGATTTTCGTGAGTTGAATGTATGTCACTCCATCCTGTACAAATTCTGTTGAGTTTTCTTCCTTCCCCCTCCCTTTTTTCTCTTTTCCCTTCCCCCCCTTTTTTGTTCGTGTCGGTCGGTGCAACCAGGGACCGGGCGACGTCGAAGATGATTTTGCCGCATGAGCTGAGCAGCGTTGCCTTCTTCTGTGCCTCGTCTACGATCTGGTTGGCTTGCAAGTGGAACTCGAACCCGGACAGGTACGAGTCCCAGTCTTCCGTTCCTGGTTCGAATGCCTCGAACGCCGGGTTGATGGCCATCTCAGTGATTGGTGCAGCCACAATGACTGGTGGTGCCTCAGCTGGCTCGGCCGGGTGTGTGTCTCCATTCTCCAGTCTCGCATCGGTTCAGCGGGGCTGCCTACCCACTCTTCGATCCCATCCTCATCGCCAATTGTTAAGTATGCAACTCAACAAAGTAAGTAACAAGTGAATCAGCTTTATTGAGAACGAGAACTTCCAAAGATCACACAGCATCAGACAACACACAAAACAACAGTGGAGCATAGCTCCTTTTAAATGTCTTCCCTCCAGCACAGACTCTTACATTTCATTGGTTACAGATTATGCTTCAGCCAATGGTGTTGTTCCAGATTAGAATCCGGCTGAGGTCTCAAGCTTAACATGGTTTTAGATGGAGTGAATACACAACAACAGGTATACGACAAGAACTCAGCCAGGCTTTGGGGGAACTTAATGCATGTTCATGAAGTGTTGTTCTTACAGGAGTTGGAGTATTTCTAATGTGGATTTTGTATTTTTCAACCATACTCAAAGTACCTAAATATTTTGCTTTTGATAAGTTCACCAGAACAATCATGAGTGTGTGTGTTTGTGAGAGAGAGAACCAGTGATATAAATTGAACAGCAAGATCCGTAATAAGAAATTGCATTTTCCTGCAGCTCTGCCATTGTAAATTCTTTTATCAGTCCCCTGTTAATTGGAATTGCTCTGTGTTGTCTAACAATAGCAGATTTCATTATGCCTTCTACAGTAATTATATATTTTTACTATAAACTATAGTCTATAAATACCAGGGGGGAACAGCCATTGCCACCTTCTTTGGGTACAGTTAAGGTTGTAAACAGACACCATTTTAAAGCAGCATTCTTAGAATGCAGAGCCTGAAAAAGCCAAATGAGCTGCAAAAAGTGTGACACTTAATATCAGCCTAAGCCAAAGCTTTATAATTTGGATTAGGTTTAGATAGAGTCACAAACTGGGCCTGTGGTGACTAGAACAAACGTCCTGGATCCTGCCCCATTGTCTGCTCTTCCGTATATGGATCCCGTATTCATGTTTACTTTGAATTCTTTTGTCTCAGTTTATATAAGAAAGCTTCAGGTTATAAACTATCAATTTTTGTAGCACACTAAGAGAATATGTTAGGTTCCCTATAGCATGCTCAGAGTATGTCTTAAATTAATCTTTTAACATTTTAAAATTTTTACATACTTTTAAATTTTTAAAAGATTTTATTTTTTTTACTTTGTATGTTTATTCCAAATGATGTAATATTGGCAGTAACATGCACTGATGTAACTGTAACTATTTTTAACTTTGTTATCTATTTTAACTTTGTTTTATTAGATCCCCAGATGACGCTTATTGCAAAACAAGTTGAGATCTAAAAGGTCAAATAAACCGCTCTACCTTGCACCTTGTTCTTCCTGTTGGGACTACAACAAATGTCCTGGATCCTGCTAGCAACACCCCAAGGTTGGGGGATCTTAGACTGGCATGGCTTAAGCCCATTAGTCACATCAACAGGCAGGAGGCAGAGTAGCAAGAGGAAAGATAGCTTTATTAATAAAGGGAATCCTCTCAGCTCAGTGTCAAGCTGAAGAGCTCAAATGAGTAACACTGGGTTACAACTTTTATACCCTCTGATGATCCTCCCATTATGGCATGTTAAGACCTTCCTTATGACATGAACCAGGCATGCTCAGTTGAGTTTTCTTTGTTTGAGATATGGATAGGGCTGCCAAGTGGGGGCGGGTGGCGGGTAACCCCCCACTTTGGAGGCCCAATTTCCGCCGCCATTGAATTGGGCCCCGGGGGGAACTCCGCCCCCGAAGCGCAGCGTGGCTGCGTCACTGGAGGTGACACAACCACTTCGATCATGTTGGGGGCGTGGCCCGGATCGTTGGAGGGAAAACTCTATGGTTTTCCCTCCGACGATCCGGGCCACACCCCCAATGTGGTCGATGTCGCATGTCACTTCCGGTGATGCGCTGGCGGCGCACGTGCGCACACATCCGAGGACGGCTCCTGGAGCCCGGCGAGGCTCCCCCGCTGGTGAGGTTTTTTTGACTTGGCAACCCTAGATATGGAGCATGTTCTCCTTGACACATGTGTTCAAGAACCATGTTTCTCAGTGATAAAAATGTTTCAAACTTTGTTTCAGTCATGTTCCCAGCCATTTAGATATCAGTTAGTGAACAAAGCATTGTTATGAGTCTTACATGAACAAAACAAGTTTTCAACACCTTGCCAAATGTGGCTTTTGATAAGATGTTGCCACTAGCTTCATCACTGTCTAGGTCTGGTTTTCAGACATTCCAAGATTACATTCAGTTTAAACAAAGCATTATTACATGTCTTTGAGGCCTAGATACAAAATGTTGTTAGCTTGTGTCCATGGTTTTACTTTGAAACATGCAAAGCATCTTTAGAAGGCACAACATTGTTGTCTCAGGCCAACAAATACACCTTTTGCCAAAGCAAGAACTTGGCACAAAAGGTACAACATTTGTGTCTTCCAAGACAGCCCCTTCCATAGGAATGTGTTTACAGCTTCAGTTTTGAAGTCATAATAGCTCTATATTGTATTACAAGAAGATTAAATACAGGAATTAATACAATTACTATATAGTAAGCTACATGAAGATATTTTAAGGCATATTCTCTTGGAGGATCTCCCTCCCTGTGGAATATACCAGGCATGTATATTTTAAGGCAAGAACATTCCTTAAAAAATAAAAACCTTACAGTTTAGCACAAAGAATATATCTTGTGAACTTCAAAAGATAACAACCTTTGTTCTCTTGTGGGCTGTTTGCCATTTTTGCCCTGTGATAGGAATGACAAAAGCCACTGAAATACAATTAATTGACATGCTTACTTTAATCTATTTCAGCATATTGGAGCATTTAGAGATGCTTTAGAACATATAGAACAGGGGTGTCAAAAATGCAGCCTGGGGGCCGGATGAGGTCCCCAGAGGGCTTCTATCAGGCCCTCAGTGGAACTGGCTGTCTCCTGCTTCTTCTTTCAGTTCTGCTGCTGCTGCATCATCATATCTTGCTTTGCCAGACTCTCTCAGTTGCTCAGGAGAGATAGATAGGCAAGCTTCTGTTCCCTGCATTGGCTGAGGGTCCTCCCCCTCCCTCTCCCAGGGGAGAGAGGGAATGAGCCAGAGCTTGCTTTCTGGCCAGGCTACCTCAATCACACAGGAAACAAAGGCAAGCCTTTCTTCCCCTCCATTAGCTGACACTACTCTCTGAAGGGAGAGAGGGGAGGGAGAGCTTGTTTTGCTTGGCTTCCTCAATTGCATGGGAGAAATACAAAGCACCTCTAAGACCAAAATTATTTTTTAAGGTATGAGCTTTTGAGTGCCTTGCTACAGTGTGTGTTTTGTTGGGTTTGTTATGCTGTGGCTCTCCTGAGTGCAACTGGGTTCCCTCCTCCTTTTCATGATCCAGTTTTTCTCAGTAGCAAAGCAATGTGAACTATTTAGATGAGGAATAACAACAAGCCAGTGAGGTAGATTAGGCTGAGTTTGTGTGTCCAGACCAAGTTCACCCAGTACATTTCCTTTGGGGGTTTTGAACTTAGACTTCCCAGACAGTTGGCTGGTACTGACCACTGAGGAAGACTAGTTTTGTAGACAAACACATAGCCTTCAGTCCGTGTCATGGTGCCTTCTCATGTTGTAGACCAGCACATGAAGCAATTTATGTACAAAAGCTCACAATGCCCAGACATTTTATGTTTTCCCCTGGGTCCTAGGTTCAGAATTCTGAGCATGAAATTTCTGTAGTGAATGTCAATAAATCAAAAGTAGATTTGCAGCTTACAGATGCACACTTGAACAGCATACTCAAGATTGCAAATATCGAGCATTTGCTGATGATGTAATGTTCATTGTGCAAAACCCGACAGACAAATTACCATTACTATTCCAAAAAATAAAGGACTTTGGAGAATTGGCCGGATTTTATGTCAATAAGAACAAGACGAAGCTTATTTGCAAAAATATGACGAAACAAAAACAAATGGAACTGCAAGACCTGGTACAATGTGAAGTAGTAAAAAAGACTAAATATCTTGGTATTGAGTTAACTGCAAGAAATATAGACTTATATAAGAACAATTATGAAAAACTATGGACTAAGTTAACTCAAGACTTTAAGAAATGGGACAAAATGAATTTGTCACTGATGGGAAGAATATCAGTCATAAAAATGAATGTCCTACCACGTTTGATGTTCCTGTTCCAAACAATACCAATACTTAGTAAGACAGATTTGCTACTTAAGTGGCAACAAGAACTATCAAAGTTTGTTTGGGCAGGCAAGAAACCGCGAATCAAGATGAAAATTCTTTGTGATGCCAAAGATAGAGGTGGGTTACAATTACCAAATCTTAGACTATATTATGAAGCGGTCTGTCTAACCTGGATGGAACAATGGGTGAAATTAGAAAATGATAAGTTACTGGGGTTAGAAGGCCATGATTGTAGATTTGGTTGGCATGCATATTTATGGTATGACAAAACAAAAATGGATAGCTTTTTTAAGCTTCATGTGGTAAGAAAAGCACTATTTGTGGTATGGATGAGGTATAAAAAATACTTTTGTGATGTAAGACCATTGTGGATTGTACCAGTGGAAGTGTTAACATCTTACTCAAGACATAGAGATAAAGATTGGTTGCCATATAAAGATCTAATTAAAAAAGTGGGAACAGAATGGGTAATGAAAAAGCAGAATGAAATTGAATATGATTATGAATGGCTGAAATATATGCAGATTTTTGACCTTTTTAGATCAGACAAAAGAAACTATGGTTTTAGAGAGGAAAAAAATGAGATTGAAATGATTTGGGAGAGTGAAGGGGGAAAAAATATCTCTAAAATGTATAAAGTGTTACTAAAATGGTATACTGAAGATGAGACTGTAAAAGGGCAAATGATAAAATGGGCGATAAATATGAATACGGAAGTGGCTATTGAAACCTGGGAATATTTGTGGAAAAATTCTATTAAGATATCGCCTTGTACCAATGTTAGAGAGAATTGTTATAAAATGATGTATAGGTGGTACATGACTCCGAAAAAAATTGCAAATATGAACCAGAATATGTCAAATAAGTGTTGGAAATGTAAAAGCCATGAAGGCTCATTTTACCACATGTGGTGGACTTGTGAGAAAGCAGTTGACTTTTGGACAAAAGTCCACAATGAAATGCAAAAAATTTTGAAATGCTCTTTTAAAAAGGCACCGGAAATTCTGCTTTTAGGATTGAAAATGGAAGAAGTCAATACAACTAAAAAGACTTTATTCTGGTACTTAATCACAACAGCGAGAATGATTTATGCACAATTTTGGAAAACAGAGAAAGTACCAGAAATTGAGGACTGGATACAAAAAGTTCTGTTCATGGCAGAGATGGACAAAATTACGAAGAAATTGAACAACAAAGAAGATGACGTGTTTTTTCAAGAATGGAGTGACTTTAAAATATATCTGGAAAAGAACTGGGATGTGAAACAAAACTTAATATGTTTAGACCAATATTAAGTCAAATGATGTTATCTTTAGATTGTAATGATAAGAAACTGATATTGTTGATGATATGAAGCAATTTGGAGCAGGGGTGGAAGCATTGTGGGAAGCCAATGGAGGGAGGGGAGGAACTGGGAATGGGGTAGACAATTGATTGAATGAAATGATTTAATTTTACATGTTGTATTCCTGAGAAAATAAAATTTGTTTACCAAAAAGATTGCAACAGCACAGAAATTTTGATGCAGTAATTCAGAGCAAGAAGTGTTGGTTATCAGACAATATTAAATAAACAAAATATTGCAAGAGTGCTAATATTTTAAGTATGTTTTTATTTTAGGTAATTACATTTTTTTGACACGCATGTCCTGGCATTACATTTTTTTGGCATTACATTTTTTTGACACGCATGTCCTGGCCCAACAAGGTCTCATTTATGTCAGATCCAGCCCTCATAACAAATGAGTTTGACACCCGTGATATAGAAGCTTGCATAATTTATTGACAGCTTAATTTCAAAGTTTATAGAAGCATGAGGCTTTTAAAAAAATAACCATAATTTGTCTGTGGTCCCACCTCCCTCCGCCCTTTGGGATCTTCTCTCCACTGTATCTATTGCATTTTTCCTCTGGCCCATATCCAAGACTTTTCCAGTGTTGCATCTGGTGTCTAACCGTGTACATAAGTCAATTGCTTCATAGGCCCTCTTTCTAGAACTGCTTTCTTAAAACTAAAATTTATTTCCAGCCTCTTTCATAACACCCAATATCTGTAACTTGCAACATTTGCAGAATAACGGGGTTCCTGCAAAAACAGGTGCAGTATCTGTTCAAAGAAGTGCTTGCCAACTTCAGGTTTAGTGATGGCTGGCTTTAAACGATGTCTTCTTTAACTAAAGAGAACTTTTTGAAAAGTCTTAGTGTCTCTATATTACTTTAAAGAAAGCACATTAAATGCTATACCTATATAAAATCAATATGGCATTACTCACTTAAATCAGCATAGGTATTATTAGACCATTAGCTATAAGTCTTGACTCTTAAGCATTTTGATTGTATGTCAGTGTTCCTCTAAATAACCAGAATAATAAAAGATAGCTTTTAATTCTGCTATTAAACAGTTTAGCTCTAAGCTTCATAAGCTGCAGACCGGAAGGTCTGTAGTTTGGCAGTTCGAGATCCCATCTCTGGCCCCAGCTCCTGCCAACCTAGCAGTTTGAAAGCAAGAAATTGCAAGTAGATAAGTAGGTACCGTTTTGGTGGGAAGGTAACAGCGTTCCATGCACCTCGGTGTTTAGTCATGCCGGCCACATGACCATGGAGAAGTCTTCAGACAGCACTGGCTCTTCAGCTTGGAAACAGAGATGAGCACCGCCTTCTAGAGTCAGATTCAACTGGCTTTCGAGTAAGGGAAACCTTTACCTTTAATTCTGCTAAACTTAAACACTTGTAACTATAGGCACACAAATACTTTAAAACTATTATTAATAAATTTACTTTAACTCATTAGAACACACAGAGGTATGTGTGTCCTCTTTCAAAGAGTTCAAAACAGAAGCAGTTTTTCTCTTGTGAGACATGCTGCTCCAGACTTACTGCTTCATTATTCTATTTTGCAACATTATCAGCAGATAGAGAGAACGGTACTGTCTCCTAATGCATACCTTTGTGTCTGGCTTTTAGCTTTGTTCAACACAGGAAAAGTTTGGTCTGTTTGAAACAAACCGTCCCTTGGCTTCTTTAAGAATCCATTCTTAATAAAATCATTAATAAACGATAGGCCAGTGGGCTTGCCCATTTTATTTGGGCCTATCTTCCTTATGAATTTCAAAGCCATTGACATTAGTTCTGGGGATAGTAATATCAGCTAAGCAAAATTAGCAATAATATATTCAGGCCTCTGGATTTAGTCTACAATAAGCACAAATCTGCCTGCATAGCCTGTTCAAGGTCATGGTGCTATAAATGCAAGGAAGGGAGAAGACATAAGAAGGAAAGGTTGCTATCAGTCCCAATGGGAATAAAAATTAATATAATAATGGAAAGGAATGAACCCTCTGTTGGAAGTGAAGGGGCTTTGGCTCAGTGGTAGACTATCTGCTTGGCATGCAGATGCAGGTCCAGTCTCCAGCATCTCTAATAAAAGGACTAGGTAGTAGATGATGGGAAAGCGCTCACACTGAGACCCCAGAAAGCTGCTGCCAGTCTGAGTAGACAATATTGACTTTGATGGACCAATAGACCAATAGTCTTTTGCAGTACAAGGCAGCCTCATATGAGAACATGTGACTGTGTAATGTCCATTTATATAGAGCACACCAGTGCTTCAGAGGGGTCAATCGAGCTAGCAAGGCTAAATAGGTCAGTTCCTGATAACAAAGCTCAAGACAATGCATCCAGTGGGATTGAATCGAGACCTAGGTTTCCTATTGTGCATCCAGACTCTACTCCTCTGAAACCCCATTGGTCACACCTAGGACTTGCCCTTTCTGATGCTGCACCTCCTGGGACCCATGATTGGTTCAGGTAATCTTTTATCTTCTCCTGAGACAAGCCCCTCAAGACCACATATTGGTCTACATTGTTTTCCAATATCTATATCCGTCAAGGCACATGGCCTCAGCTTGTGTGTCTGCCCCGGATGCCAACAGGCAGTTATGTTTGAGGCATAATCCCTTCTTCCTGGAAGCCTGCACATCTGGACAGGTAGTATTACCCCGTAGCTGACCCCTCTATTCACTATCAATCCCCTCTGCTTTCTTAGTTCTGTATTGCTTGCTCTTCTTGAATGTTTAGTGTGCTTGTAATTAGGGAAATTCTTTAATAAAATCTATTTAATTTACTCTTCAAATCTGGAGTCTTTCTACTGTACCGGACCTTGCTATAAACTGATGTGCAGTCCCTGGTACCCCTCTCGCCTTGCCTGCCTCCTAGCTAATTTCCCCAAACAAAGAGGCAGGCCATTGGCGGTAACACCACCACCCAACCATGTGTCTTCCACCCACCCACTTATGAATTTGCCAGCCTTCTCAGTGCTTGTACACCCTTCCCCAACTGTACTGAACAAAGCGTGCAGCTGGAAGTTTCACTGCCATTAATCACCCATGCACTCTTTACCTAGCACTACTGGGGAGTGCCTGTAGATGGGAATGCGAGTGGTACAAGGGCTCACAAGCAAGCAGATGGGCAGCAGGGGAGGCAAGCAGGTGGATGGAGGTGGTAGCTCCACCCTGGGGTATGCTGGTGCTGGCCCTATTACCCAGAATTCTACTCTTATGCGTTCCTGCCTTCCACCGATCCCTTATCTTCCTGCTTCTCTCTGTAATCACCATGAGGGCAAGATGCACTTTCTGCAACCCCTATACAACCTAGCTTAGATAGATAGCTAGAACCCTTTTCACTACCTTTCCTATCCAGAGTGGAGTTCCTTCACCATAAAGGACTTATATTTCTTTTCTAAAGCAATAAGCCTTATGTGAACTTTATTCCATAAACAGCAGCAACCCTCTTCTGCTGCACAACCCAAACTCTAAGCTAACAACTATGAAAAAAGATTGAGTCTAGTAGCTAGCCTTGTCTGCCACATATTTTTGTACATGATGCAGAGCACTGGACCCATATGTAACTTGAGTTGCCAGATCAAGATGGGTAGCCGTGTTAGTCTGCCTGTAGCAGTAGAAAAGAGCAAGGGTCCAGTAGCACCTTAAAGACGAACAAAATTGGTGGTAGGGTATGAGCTTTTGTGGGTCACTGCTCACTTCTTCTGATAGAGCTAAAATGAGTTGCCAGCCTCTAGGCAGGGCCTAGAGTTCTCTCAGAATTACATCCACAGACTACGGAGATCATTTTCCCTGAGAAAAAGGCTGCTTCGGAGGGTCAGCTCTGTGGCATCATTCCCCACTGAGGTCTCTCCCCATCCCAAAGCCTGCCCTCCACAGGCTCTACCCCCAAGTCTCTACCCAGAGTTGGCAACCCTAAGTCTGATATGCATCCAAGTCACATGAACCCCAGAGAAGTTTTATGGAAAATGGATTCTTATTCTCACAATTAAAATGCCGGGCACTTTGCACTCAACATGTTCATCAGGTGAACATACAATTTTGACAGGTGTGATCACCCGTGAGCCAAAGCTTGAACCTCCTTGTCTCATAGACATCCGGCTTCAACTACTTTGCAGTTTCATTTCTTTTTGCCTTACAACTGATTTGGCACTGCACAGTTGGTGAAGTAGATTTCCCCAGGGTTATGGATAGTTTGGTCAGGTAGCTAAGTGTTGCTGAATGATTAAAATTTGGTTGGCCATACTAAAGTAGTTTGATAGCTAATTGTTGCCTGTTGTGACTGTGGCTCAGTAGTAGAGCATCTGCTTTGTATCCAGAAGGTCCCAAGTTCAATTGCTATGATCTCCAGGTAGAAGGCACAGGTGATGTTAAATACTACCCCCTGAGACCCCGGAGAACCACTGTTGGTCAGGGTAGACAGCACTGACCTCATTAGACCAGTGGTCTGACTCAGTCTAAGGCTGATTCATATGTTCATCCCATTTGCATTGGTTTTGCTTTTATGAAAAGCTGCATGTCTTTAACGTAGGGTAGATCTGACATTGACAGCTCCCTTGTTACTTTGATGACCGCACAGTTTCCATTGCCATGGGTGACTTTCAGTATCACCCTGTCAGTTACAAAAGACAACATCCGTTTTGTAAAAATGTGCTGTGGCTTTTAGTTCCTCCCCCTCTTCTAACTCTTCCCTCTCATGTGAACAGCTGGGTGAGGGCAGCTCTAGCTGTCTCATTCTCTACTGAGCGGCTGCTTTTTTCCTTTGGCCTTTGTTTAAAATTTCTGATAAATAACAGACTCTCCACAGCTGTTCAAATGAAGTTGGAGGAGTTCTTTGTTGGTGATCCCCCCCCTCTTCCAACCCGCTCCTTAGCATTCATTTCTGCTAACGTGGGTTCTCACTTTAATAGGTAAATAAGCTACAGTGGGGCTTGCTGTTCAGTAAAATTGAGCATGTGGGCAGCATGGAAAGACAGTATGTAATGTGAATTGCCTGTGTCCTAAAAACAAGAGTCACTGACCTCTCACTATGGTGAAGGGCACTGCAACATCTTGGCAATGGCCCTGTGTGCAATTACTTTAAATCATGACTTTTCCCTTTCTTTTGTTTTGGTGCAATTGGTGCTATTTCTTCACATGCCTTCAGTGTCAGCTAATTGGTAATATGCATTTTTCTCATCTGAAGTCCATTTGCTTCATTAGAACATTAGTATGTGTTCTGATGTTAATTGGGCTTTGCATTTCTTTGCAATGGCATTAGCTGTATTGTTGCCACTGAGCTGGCTGTTCTCAATGATGAAAGGCTAACATGAGGCCTATTAGTGTACTCCTTTGACTGTGTAGCAGTATAATTGCTAGAACAGTAAACTGGTTTTAATTTTGATGGTCTACTTCGGATAAAGTGTTTAAAATTATAATTGGGATTAAAAAAAAAAAGAATCATGCTTGGAGTATGTGTGTCTGTGTGTGTGTGTTTTTTTTTGTATGGAGGGAGGGAGTGTTCTTTTCCCCAGTGATGTGCCCTTTCTGTATTCCTAGTAGTATAGTGGTTGTGGCATACATCTTTTGATTTTTGATTCATAGATGTAAATCCCACTGGCATATGGCTGCTAAGTTAAAGAGCAAAAAATCTGGCTATAATGCAAGACTGGGGGGGGGGGGAGATACCAAATGTTTCTGAAGAAAATAGAAATCATGAGCTCCCACAAACAGCATGCACGCGGTTTGAGATCAATTTATACTCAGCTGAGAAGAATTCTGGGAGTTATATGTAACTGCATTATGAAGACAGTCAGAAGTACAGATTTCCTTAGGTCACCAGACAGAGGTAGGTTTGCCAGGCCACTCCTGGCAACTAGCGGGGGTTGGGCGGGATTTACCAGAAGAGAGAGGAAGGCCCAGGCAATGAGAGACGTCACTTCTAGTGCACACAGGAAGTGATGCCATCAAGCGGCAACATCTTAGCAAAACTTTAGTATTTGAGCAAAACTACCACAGAGTTTTTGCCCAAATAGCAGTGCATCACCTGGATGTTGCCAGTGTGATGACATCACTTCCTGTGCGCACCTGAAGTGACATTGCCACATCGCCAGCTGCATTGCCTGGACCTTCCTCTCTCTCCTGGTAAGTCCCCCTGCTGGCCAGCTGAATGGTAGTGGGGGGGGCCTGGTGGGGGTCCCCCGGCTCCACCAGAAGAACTGGCAACCTTAGACAGAGGAGATGATGAAGTGCTTTCCCCGGAAAGATTATATTTGATTTGATGGGAGGCATATGTCTGCTGGTGACACTGAAAATGTGGGTAAATAGTTGAACATTTGCAAACTCGATCCAGAAGCCACGTTTCAATGGTAAGGAGTATGGCTTTTTCTGTGCAAAGGATACTGAGAGGCCAGTCATGAACTGGCTCTTCTCACATGGCCTAGTTCCACACTGATTTCAACAAAAAATCATGTGAAAAATTATCAAGTGATAAAGAAAAGAAATGGTCATCTGTATCCAGTCAGTGTGGAAAGTGGTACTGATTTGTAGTCTTCTCTGGAAGATGGATATTCCCATCATATATCAAACCCTGTATCCGTGCCAGGATTGGGGAAGGGAATAATTAGTCCTACTTTCTGATACAGAACTAACGCTTATTAAAGGTAAAGGTTCCCTTGCTCGAAAGCCTGTCGAATCCGACTCTAGGGTTGCGGTGCTCATTTCTGTTTCAAAGCCGAAGAGCCAGCGCTGTCCGAAGACATTTCCGTGGTCATGTGGCTGGCATGACTAAACTGGCATGACTAAACACCAAGGCGCACGGAACGCTGTTACCTTCCCACTGAAGTGGTACCTATTTATCTACTTGCAATTTCTTGCTTTGGAACTGCTAGGTTGGCAGGAGCTGGAACTAGAGATGGGAGCTCACTCTGTCATGCGGCAGCCTGGGTCTCGAACTGCTGAACTACCGACCTTCCACAGCCTGCAGTTCAGCATCATAACCACTTGAGCCACCGCAGCTCTAATAATGCTTATTAGAGATGTGCAAATACCTGCCAGTCCGGCACACAGCCGGCTCTCCTGTTGAAAGCAGGAAGCTGGTTGTTCAGCAAACTGTTTAGATATGTTCAAACGAATTCAGATGTGTCAGTTTTATGTGTTTACCCTGCTTTATTTTTTATGTGATTACACTGCTTACACTGGAAAGTATAGTGCTGGTTGTCAACCTCTACTGCTTGCTGCAGTCACCCTTTTTTAAAAAAACTGAAATTGCCACACTTATACTGTTTCTAAAGGTAAAGTAAAGGTTCCCTTGCTCGAAAGCCAGTTGAATCTGACTCTAGGGTTGCGGTGCTTTAAAGCTGAAGAGCCAGCGCTGTCTGAAGACGTTTCCGTGGTCATGTGGCCGGCATGACTAAACACCAAGGTGCACGGAGCGCTGTTTCTACCATTAGGTAATAATCCTGGTAACCTGGCATATTGATGCTAATTGGCTCACATTAAAAATGCTTTTGAGGTACTCTTTACCAAGATAAGTGAATAGTTGGAGAAGCACTACCATGTCCCCAATTTTTAAAAGTACTTAACAATAATTAAAAAAACAACCCAGTATGTCTGGATTGAGACTTACCTTTTAGGTGGGCTCCATATGCTCATGAATTTACCATTTCCTCTGTCTGCATACCTTTTAAAAAAGATTGATTTAAAATTAGCACTCGATTGCACTGTCCCGCTGAGATTATTGCCTGATAGTAGAAATAGTGTAATGGTATAACAACAGTTTTATAATATATATACAAGTGGGGACCCACAAGAAACTTGCAGGAAGAGGGCATTCCCCCATCTTTGCTTCCTTCCCTCTCCCCCCATCTTCCCCTTCCTTTCTCTCCCCAAGCCAATCCCTCCTCCTTTGTCTTCCTTTCTCTCTCCCCCAAGACAATCCCCCTGCTTTCTCTCCCTCCCAAGCCAACACCCCCTTCTTTCTCCCTCCCTCTTGTCCCCTAGAAGAGAAGAGAGAAGAAGAAATTGGATTTATACCCCACCCTTCACTCAGAGTCTCAGAGTGGCTTACAAACTCCTTTCCCTTCTCCTCCCCACAATAGACACCCTGTGAGGTAGGTGTCTCTTCCAAGAACTGCCCTTTCAAGGGCAGCTCTGACAGAACTATGGCTTACCCAAGGTCATCCGGCAGGTGCAAGTGGAGGAGTGGGGAATCAAACCCAGTTCTCCCAGATTAGAGTCTGAGCATTTAACCACCACACCAAACCTTACCTTTGAGTCCAGCAGTGGTGGCCTGGTCCAGAGCAGCTCCTAGTGTCTGCCATGGCCAGGCCCGGAGTCTCTCCTGGCGTTCCTCACTGTTGCAGCTCCACGCAGCATCTCCGGTGGTGTTCCACATCACCGCAACTGGGCCTGGAGCTTCTCCTGGCATTCCCCACTGCTGCAGCTGGGCCAGGAGCAGCTCTCGGTGTTCCCTGCTGATAAAACTCTATACAGGAGACTATTATCATTTTAGTATCCTATTAAAGTTGTTATGGAGGGAGGAAAAAAATAAACCTTTCAAACTCATAATATGGAATGTAGTGCTACCTTAAACCGAATTTAAGGTTCTCACTAATCTGTACCAACAATGCATCCATTTTAATCATCAAGGATATTTATTATATACGCAAATAGCTGAAGGTCTTATTCCAAGGTCTGGAATGAAAAAAAACAAATCAAAGCAAGAATGCTTCAGCTAGGGATGCACAGCAGCACATTTTACTGGTACATTTAGACCTCGTGGGTAATCATCTTGTCAACAAATGGACAAGGAACATCTCTGCATAGCAGCCCCTGTTTCGGACAATGGAATATGTTGTTGGTCTTCTGCCTGGACAGTTCTGGAGAGCTGAGTGTAGTGCTAAGCATATGAATGTGTGCCTCTGTGGCTTCCAATATTTACTTTGAGTGGATGTTTCTCAGGGATCCTTTCCCCATCTCTGGTTTATTATGTGGTCAGCTGTGACTCTACGAAACCTGGCCAGCACCACACTGGGAAGGCACAAATAGGCTTTGTTGGGTTAGCACACCTGTGCCTTGCTCACAGCTGTTTGGTTCACAACAGGACTGCTGTTAGCGGTTATGAAATGCTTTCACACTACCCGCCCACTCTTCACTGCTTTATAGGGCTCCTTGGCACATTTCTGCTGAAGCTGAATTGCACATCAGAATATAGAAATGCCGAAGAATCTTTACATATGGAAACAGCCAGATTGGCTTTACTTAGGGTTGCCAGCTCTGGATTGGAAAATAACCGGAGATTTTTTTTGGGGGTACCTTAGGAGGGCATAGTTTGAGGAGGGGAAGGACTATAATGCCATAGAGTCCACCTTCCAAAGCAGCCATTTTATCTAGGTGAACTGGTCTCTGTCACCTGGAGATCAGTCATGATCCCAGGAGACCTCCAGCCACCATCTGGAGGTTGCAAACCAAAGAGAGAGATCATGGGATGTAAGTTGAGAAGAAGCAAGCAACCATGATGTATTATGTCAAAAATGTCTCCAAGGACTAGAATTTTTTTTCCCAATATTCAGTTTACTGGAAGCAATTCAAACACCATCAACACCAACGAATCATGCATATTACATCTCATTTTGTATAACTTTATCAAAGCAGGTAGCGTTGAAATACCTATATAATATTAATCCATTTGGCAAATACTCTATTCATATCCCATAGTAACACTCATCAGATCCATTAGTGTCATTCATTCTCCATTCTCCTCCTTAGCGTAAAGGTTTTTTTTTTTTCCTTTGTAGGAAACAGCATGCTAAAGAATAGAATAGCAAATAGTTTGGGTGGAATTGTACCAAGCTTTTTTCTGTTCATCATAACTAAGTTGGTCAAAATAATTCAAAATCAAAGCACATCTTCCTAGAAGAAAACCAAATGTATGGCTAATTTATTCTAGTCTACATGGAATGGGCATAAAGTAGAGAGAAAACATTTTGAAGGAGAACAATGATACCATCATGTAACGACTGTAAAATCTGTGCTGACTTTAAGAAAAAAATTCAATGGAATTATATAAAACTAGGAATAAGGCCTCTTGTGGAAATAAATACAATGAGCTCTAGAAAGAGGCTCTGGGCGGGTGCCCTGGCCTTGGATACCCAGCATCAATTTGCAGTGGCACCCTCAGCAGGGTATAATGACACAGAGACCACCATTTTCTCCTGGGGAGCTGATCTCTGCTATCTGGAGAGCAGTTGTAATTCTGAGTGGTCTCCAGCCCTCACCTGGAGATTGGCAATAATGGTTCCCCAGGAGGAAAAGTACAGTCTTTCTCCACAGTGGGGACCAAAGCAGCTTACATCATTCTCCTTTCCCCCTTTGATCTGCACAACAACCCTGTGAGGTAGGTTAGGCTGAAAGTCTGTGACTGGTTTGAAATCACCCACTCAGCTTTCACAGGAAGAACCTAGGTCTCCCCCTGAAGAAAATAACTGCTTTGGAGGGTGGACTCTATGGTATTCTGTTCAGCTGAGGCCTCTCCCATCCCCAAACTTTGGCTTCTATAGAATCCACCACAAAATCTCCAGGAATTTCCCAACCTGGAACTGGCAACCCTCGTCAGTACTGGCCCCAATGAGTTTAGGGTTGCCAGGTCTTACCTTTGTTCTGGCAGGGGGTTCCTGGCCCCTCTCTGGGACATCCTCATCTTGCATGCTTTGCGCGTGTGCTGCAATGACGTCACCCGGAAGTGACATCATTGTATTGGGCATGTTGGGAGTGAGGCCACTATCATTCAAGGGAAAAACAGAGTTTTCCCTTGAATGATAGAGCACCCCCCCGCAATGTGCCCGGCACTTTGGAGGTGGGGTAAGGGGCCCATTGAACGGGCAAACCCCCACTCCCCTGGGGGACCTGGTAACCCTAAATGAGTTCCCCACAAAGGCCAAAGTAGGCCTGGAAAGGGTCTCCTGCCTTTCTTGTTTTACTGACAGAACCAAGCTTGGTTGCTTAGCAACAGCCACTGAGGGGAAAGTGAGTCACACAGCAGTTTTGACAGTTTATTCAGACTGGGAATGGCAGTGGGCAGGGGACAGGAGTGGACCTAGCACCCAGCCAATGGCATGCGAGTACTTTTGAGTGACGATTGATGGGCCAGTGGGAGAGCTGGAAAGTGCTAATATGCTGATATATATATAATCCTTATATATAATTGAATAGTGGGTGCCAAAGTTCTAATTCTAAAATGCACTCCCTTAGTGTATGGCTGATGGCACTGCTCCTCAGCATATATCGCCACCAATCAGAAGGCAAAGCCCGGGTCCCGCCCACACCACAACTGCTGCGACAACCTGGTATTTTGCATATGGAAGCTGATTGGACTTCAGTCCATTCCACACCTCAAACTCCCCCCCCCACAAGGCAGTTGGGATTTTCAGTTGCATAACATACCTCATAGGGGAGAGGAGAATGGGTAACAATGGTTACCACTCTCCAGGTGAGGGCTACAGATAACTCAAACATACAAATGCTCTTCAGGTAGCAGAGATCAGTCCCTCTGGAGAAAACAGTGGACTCTGTCATTAAACCCTGCTGAGGTCGCCACAGGAAACTGACACTGTTTGCCCAAAGCCAGAGCCTCTTTCTAGATCTCGTTGTATTTATTTCCGCAACGGGCATTATTTCTAGTGTGTGTGTGTGTGTGTGTGTGTGTGTGTATATATATATAATAGCATTATTGCAAAAAAATGCTTTAACTCAAGCTTTACACATCTGTCACAATCATGTAGGCTTGCCAAGTCCCCCCGGGGGGTGGGGAACCCCCTGCCCCAGAGGCCCGTTCCCCGCCGCCGCCAGATCGGGCCCCAGGGGGAACTCCACCCCGACCTGCATGTCGCCCGGAAGCGACGTGGGCATGCTGAGGCGGTCATCCGAGGAAAAACCATAGGTTTTCCCTCGGATGGTCGTGGCCCCACCCCAGCGTGCCCGGAGTGCCCGCGTCACTTCCGGGTGACGTGGATGCGGCACACGCGCGTGCTCCAGCTGCCAGCCGGGAGTCCCCCGCTGCGGCTGAATCCACACTTGGCAACCCTACGATCATGGGCCTATAGTGGTGTGGCCTACAGGCTCTAGGGTGGCCTGGTGGCTTCAGGGAAGGCTGTATTGGAGTAGCTATCATGGCCTACATTTCCCAGGTTCCCTCTGGACCCTGTGATTGGCTAACAGGGGATTTTGGAGGGAAAACTAAACCAGCAGGGGAGCAGAGTGTGGTGCCTGGGAAGAAGAGAGAAAAGGTCTTGCCCAAAGTGGGAGGGTGTTCTCTCTCAGGGAGCAGGGCTGGTGAGGCTGCTGCAGAAGGAGGGATCCCTCAACCAAAAAGGGTGAGCCAGAGACCAGGTACCTATATAGGCTAGGACTATATAGTCAGACACATTAGGATTTATTATTTTACTGCGTTACCTACCCTTACTGTGCTCATTTTTCCTACATGTTTTGAACTACAGTTGTTATTAAAGCTCTTTATTAAAACTAGGTTTTTATACTCTGCCTGGGTCCTCACACCTCATTTGGTCACATATAGAGGGAAACCTATGTATTGTATAAAGGGGTAGGGTGGGTGCTCTGGGCCCTTCCGAGGAGACCCATGCCAGAGTGGTGGCAGCCATTACATAACCTTTCTAGCTACTGCCCGTGACAACATCTGTGAGCATAACCCCCCCTGTCACCATTCAATATATGCCTGTCAGATGACTTAGTTTGCCCTGTTTGGGAAAATGATGTTTCTGTTCACCATGGAAATTGTGGAGCTCTTATCTGTAGTTTTTTCAGCTGCCTTAGTATCTTTGTATGTCCTGGTATGTAGCTTTTCCTCCAACAGACAGCAACCTGTTTTGACACCCCTTGGCACTGAGAGTCACAGCGAGAGAAAACAGCTAAGGCATACCAGATGTGCAGAAGTTGAGAATGTGGAGTAGTTGGGCCTCCACATCTATTTAGTCCAAGAGGAGAAAGGTTCAACACTATTAGGTGCTACAAGTCTGATCTGGGAACAGTATGGACAAGATCTCATTCTTGCCTTCACAATATTGCCTGTTGTTTTTTCAGGTTTATGGAACAATCTAGCAGTAGATGTGCTGTAATTTTTTAATTTATTTACTCCCTGTTTTCATTTTTTGAAGTGAACATGTAGAATTCTAATTTTCTGCCCCTAAGCATATTTCTTCTGCTCTAATCAAGCTAATTACAATGCTCATTGTACCTCTGCATTCCTAAGTTCCTCCTTTGCAATACCCCTTCCACCTTCTGACTAGGATATAAGGACTCAGATCTCCATTCTGACTTGTATCTGACAAAGTGCACATTGACTCTTGAAAGCTTATACTCTGAAATACTTGTTGATCTCTAAGGTGCTACTGGACTCAAATGTAGCTGTTCTACCGCAGGCCATCATGCCTACCCTCAAATTCAGAAAGTTTACCAAAAGAAATCCATCTCTAGACCCTCCCAGTGGCTAATGTATTCTGTGATATCATTTGAAAATTGTTGTGTGGTCACATATGTTCATGGTGATAAACCTTCTTAGATACTGCTGCAAAGTTTTTTTAAAACCCCCCAAAGATATAGAAGACCCTAAATGGATGAGGTCGGAACATCAAATGCTGTTTAGATAGTCTCATGTATATGCATCTCAAAATTCCTCAGTTGTGCTTATTGTTTTCTGTGTTATGTGCCATCAAGTGGCTTCTGACTTATGGTGACCCTATGAATGAATGACCTCCCAAAATGTTCTTTCATTAATAGCCTTGTCTGGGTCTTGCGAGCTGAAGACTGTGGCTTCCTTTATTGAGTCGATCCATCTCATGTTGGGTCTTCCTTTTCCTAATGCCTTCACCGTTTCCTAGCATTATTTCTAATGTCTGGTGCTTACTGTACAAATTCTTTATGCAGTATTTTAGAATATTGCAAGATTAGAATACTTAATGTGACTGAAGGAGAAGCCACTGTATAGTTTGCTAAGAACTTCACAGTTAACATGTTTGGCTGGTGAACATACCATTTTCAATAGCTGAGATCTTGTGAGCTGAGTCTTGGATCTGCTCATCTGACAGCCATCGTGCCTTGAGCAGCATGCCAAACAACTTGATATCTGTGGAGGAGCTGTGGTGGTGCAGTTTCATTTCTTTCTGCTTTCCAGCTGCTTTTGCACCTGTGTGGTAAGTGAAATTGGTTCCTTTCAAGGTCATGGGGTGGTTGGTCAGAGAGTTAAATGATGCCAGGAGTGGAATACAGTAGCTCCCATAGGACTGTGCAAAAATGTGCATGCGTGAGCTGCTGTAAAGGTGATCAGACAAACAGCAAATGGTGAGACCTTTCAAAGAAAAAAACCCTTTAATGTATGATTATTTTTGTTTATTCATTAAAACAAAACCCTTTAATGTATGATTATTTTTGTTCATTAAAATAATTGGTGTCAGAGTGCAGCAAGATGGCAGCAGTGGGTGGGGAAGTTAATGCATGCATGAAAAATATCCTGGTGAATAGGCCTGACATGCTCATGAACAACCCAAACTGTCCACTGAACAATTGACTCCCTGTTTGCAACATGCAAACAGCCTGACTGGCAGGTGCTTGAACTCTCCTAAAGAGGGCTTGGAGGGGCATCATTCATTTGTGAGACCTGAAGGAATCTGAGGAGATTTCAGGCTGTCTGACTGTCACAGAAGTAGAAGTTCTGTTTAAAGCTGAAAACCTGGTCAGGGTCCAAAGTTCTATAAGGCAAGGTCGGAATGGATGAAAGTATCAAAGCAGGTTTTAGGAGCTTCATGGTCAGATACGGGAAGAGGTAGCTTTTTTTCTCTGCATTGGATCTTTATAAAATTGACGTTGTTCTCCCTTATGTATCATAAAAAAGGGTTTCTGAATGAAAGCAGCGTCCAGATTTAACAATAAGGAGTATAATGTTCAATTAAAGTAACTCATACAGGTCATCTTTTATGTAGCCACATAACAAAGAATGAAACTATGCTAAACAACACCCTTTTTTTGAGTGGGGACTACTTTGGGGACATGATATATTCTGTTCAGAACCAGCTATTTAGCATTTGCTTACCCCCAATGGGATATTTGCACAGTATAATGTTTTCTAACAGCTGTAAGGAAGACAGAATGTGAAAATTGTCCCTGTACATAATATCCATGAAATTGCATTGAATATTGTAATGATGTGTTATGCTGTCATTAGTGCACTGTGAATACCTAATTTGGAAGGTTAATGAAATTGACAAATGTGTGTACTGTATGCATATTGTCAATACTACTTAATGGTAAATCTCTTCTTTTTCTATTTGTAAAATTATGTCAGACTGAAAGTGCTAATTATTGTGACTCCATTTTCCTGTCAGAAGTTCTAGAATATATCATCATGTACTTATTTAGCTATGACCATGTGCCTCAGTTTAATTGAAGCATACTATCTATTCAGTTTTTAATATAATACGTTAGAATTAGTCTAAAACTTGACATTCTATTGAGCCAGCTTTTCTTCTCAACTGAAAAATTTCTTGCTCCTATTAAGCAAAATGGTTCTTTTTTTTACAAACATTTTTAATTAATTTTTTCATATAAAATACAAACAAATAACATTACAAGTTTTAAACTCAGCAACATTAGTTGTTCATGTTATACTATAATGCTTATGTTTCTCACACATACAACTATACATTCACATTTTAAGTACTGTTTCATTCTTGTTTTTTGAGGATTGAGTAGACACTGGGGAAATCGGGTAAAGCTGCGGGGCAAAATGTGGCTGCGCAGCACATGGTATGAAATTGACACATACAATTGGGGCAAAGGGAAGAGCGAGTGTGGAGCAGCAGCTTGTGGGAAATTGGTCAAAGTCTTTGTGCCATGCATTTACATAGGACGGCAAAGTATTGTTGTCTATGTCAATTAAGATAGTATAGATCTTGGATATAAGACCTTTAACTTTTTGAGTCTGCTTAATTAGAATGTTTTCAAAATTGGTGCATGGCCTTAATATACCTTTTTTAATCAAGGGAGAGCTTATTAAGTGTTACACATGTAGATATTCATACCATGGAATTGATTTTTGCAACTTTTTTCTAGTTGAATCTTCATTAGAAGCTCACCCTTGTGTGTTATGTAAGAGAGTCTGAATATAAATGCTGATCTCCAGACTTGAAAGGTTGAAGATGCTTTGGCAGGTATAAACCTTGTTCTTACTACATTTTGAAAGTGTTGATTTCAACAAATGGGTACCAGCTGGGGGGATAAAAATAAGCCCGTCTTTGGTTCTCTAAATGGAGAAAGCATGCAATATGGGCTTGGAATAACTGAACCACTCCCTGATGGATAATTACCACAGGAGATATCAATTTCTTGCATAGAATTATTGCACTTTCTGTTTTAGTTGCCTGGCATCAACCTTTTGATTGTTGATGGTTTTGGTATGTAAAAAAATGTTCCAGTCCTAGACAGGACCAAATGAGTATTACCTTTGTGACAGTCTCTTGGGTTTTTTCCTTGTATTTTGGTCCTTTCACCACTGAAAAGATAAAAACATTGTTCATAAAGTAATAATGAGAAAAAGGAGAAAAACCTTAGAGCCAATAAAACCAAGTGGTTCCTCCACCCTGCAAACACCCTTATCAGGCAAACTTGAAACTGTCCACTTGGCAGCCAAAGGCACCAAATTGGTATTGCTTTCATAGTTCAAGGCCATTGTCAGTGATGGGGAGGAAGATACCTATGCTTCTTAGTAGGTTAGTTGAAAATTCAAGCATAACTTCTCTAGAAGGAAAAAGCAGGTCAGGGATGTTATACCTCAAAGGAAGGCTTACTAAATCAGAAAGAAAAGCTGATGGACTAAGAATAAAATGGACTAAGAATAAAAAACAGGATAAAATATGTATATCTGACCCTTTTTCTTGCCCCAAATAGATAAAAATAAAAGTCTTAATCCTAAGAAGAGTTACACCTTTCAGTGGACTCAGAAGGGTGTAGCTCTGCTTAAGACTGCTTTGTTAATGTAAAGATACTAGTATGATTTCAAAGATGTAATTTTTCTTGAGGCATTTATATCTGCTTTCCTCTCCATGAAAAATCCAGAATCCCATGATGTTTTCCTCAGTGTGAGGGAAAACAGAAGTGTAAACAATTTTTAGGAAAAAACAACTGGAGGATAAAGTGTAATGCAGCAGCTTCTGCTTTTGCTTTTGCAAAAAGCGGCACAATGAAAAGTGACAAAGAACTCCATGCCTTTTGGCCCTAAATTTATACTATAGCTTGGATGAGGCAAGTCTGGGCAAATAGTGAGCTCTTATGTGCATTTCAATATTATCATTATCCATTTCAGGCTCCGTCATGCTTTGCTGAATAGCTATGAGTTTAGGCCACAGCACACATGACAAAGATAATGGGTCATCCATCTGTAGAAGGCCAACTGCATGTGTATGCCACTGTTCTTTGGACTGGGGCCATGAGAGATGATTTTACTCCTGCTCAGCTTCACTTATCAAAACATGGCTCACCTGTTTAAGGATGCTGCTAACTTCACCACAAATGAATTCACCAGATGAACTTACTATATTAGATGGGAGCATGTTAGCATTTTAAAGGAAATAAGATGTTTCCTTTAAAGGCTTGTCTTTCCCCCCCTTTTAAATGCTAATCAAAATGCAGAGAATCTGGGTTTGATTAACAAAACCCAGAAGGGATTAAATTCCCTTCTATTCTCCCTACAAGTCCCTCACAATCAGAGTGATACTTGCTAAAAAATTGTAGGGACCACCAGAATCCCCCCCCCATAATCTGTGCAATATATTTCCTTCTATTAAGAGACTGTCAAGGAGTCAGTAAGCTGAACCCATGGATAGTTCTCAGGATAGTTGCACACAAGTAACCAGATGGATGTTTTTTTTATATATATATACATATATACATACATACATACACACAAACACATACATACACACATACATGGGACCACAGTGGCTCAGTGGTTAAGACCCTTAGCTGCAGGCCAGAAGGTCAGTAGCTGGGCAGTTTGAGACCGGAGTGCCACGTGATGGAGTGAGCTCCCGTCTCTGGTCCCAGCTCCTGCCAACCTAGCAGTTCGAAAGCAAGAAATTGCAAGTAGATAAATAGGTACCACCTCAGCATTTAGCTATGCCGGCCACATGACCACAGAAATGTCTTTGGACAGCGCTGGCTCTTTGGCTTGGAAATGGAGATGAGCACTGCCCCCTAGAGTTGGATTTGAGTAGCTTTCGAGGAAGGGAAACTTTTACACACAGACACACACACACATATATGTGTGTGTGTGTATATATATATATATGTATATATATGTGTGTGTGTGTATATATATGTGTATGTATATATACACACACACACACATACTAGGAATAAGGCCTGTTGTGGAAATAAATACAATGAGCTCTAGAAAGAGGCTCTGGGCGGGTGCCCCAGCCTTCAGCACTCAGGGTCAATTTGCTATGGCGACCTCAGCAGGGTATAATGACACCAAGTCCACCATTTTCTCCAGAGGAACTGATCTCTGCTACCTGAAGAACAGTTATAATTTTGAGTGATCTCCAGCCCTCACTTGAAGATTGGCAATGATGGTTCCCCAGGAGGGAATGGCTGGTTTGGAGGGTGGAGTCTACGGCTTTGTACCTGTCCGAGGTCCCACACCTCCTGAAACCTCACCCTCTCCAGGCTCCATCCCTCAAATCTCCAGGAATTTCCCACCTGGAGTTGGCAACCTTATCTCCTTCCCAGCCAGTCATCAACCTACCTTTATTTCCCCCTCACTCTTCAGCTTTTCACCCCCCACACATCTGCAGCCTCTCCCATGCTCTGAAGCCCTGACTGCTACATCACATTGGCTGCAATATAAGGAAAACTGGGGATAGACAACCTAAGAAGGTATAAACATTCAAGTACTATAATGTATATGCAAATGTAATCAACTTTATACTAAGGCTTAATACTCAGAGTGTACAAAATTACAATATTAGGGCATAATAGCCAGAGGTATACAAAATTACAATACAAAAGCTCATTAATCAGAACATAACAATGTAGCAGCAATATAGAAACAGTTCAGCAATATAGAAACAATTTACAAAGCAGTTTACAAAGCAGCCGGCTTTCACTTTGTTTCGTGGTGAAACTTCATCAGAAGCAAATCACCTGCAAGACAAATTTTATTTCACAAATATATATAGCTAATAATTCTCTAGAATAAAGAACCAGCAATAAAGAATTTGTGATTTTCTATCATGTATTGTGTCTTGATATCTCTTGGTTTATAATGTCACTTTCCTAGTTCATAGAAGCACCTTCTCCTCTCAGGTTGCTACAGATAGTAGTGGGACTAGCCCTTAGTTTCTAAAAGAGATATATCATATGTAAATATAATAAAACCAGTTATTAAATATAGTCAAATGTATAAATGAAGGAAAATTGCTTACCTATGGTAAATCTCTCATTTTGGACCTCTCTGCATAATGCTAAGCTCAAGGTTAAGGAAGTCTCTCCATTCTACCAGTATATACTCTGCATAAATATCCTAAGTGATGGCACCTGTTTGTATATTTATAGAGCCCCTCATCTGTATTTGGCAAGAAACAAGTCTTTCAGATCCCTATCTTAAAAAATCATTCATAAAAAAACAAGCATAGTCTATGTCACAATTAAGTCCTGTAGGATGTTGTGTTTGTAACTGATGTATCCAAAATGCCTTTTGCCTTGCTAAGGCTTTTCTAATATCAATTTGACAATAGTGATGAGTCTCAAAGGTTTCTAACACAAGAAAAGTAAAGTCAGTGCAACTGTGCCCTTGCTCTATAAAATGGGGGACTAGTGGTGATTCAAGATGTTTCTGTCAGATACGAGATTTATGTTCAATAATACATGTCCGAATAGCTCTTGTGGAGATACCTACATACATTTTAGGAGTAGAACACCCACAGAGAATAAGGTACACAACCTTTTTGGTAGCACAGGTTGTAAACTGCTTCAATGTAACAGTTATATTGATAGATGGAAAAGTGATACTATCAGTCACATTAGCTGTCATACAGGGGCCATCTATCAGTCACATTATCTGTCATACAGGGGCCATCTCAGCAGGATAGAATGACACAGAGTCCACCATTTTCTCCAGGGGAACTGATCTCTGCCATCTGGAAAGCAGTTGTAATTCTGAGTGATCTCCAGCCCTCACCTGGAGATTGGCAACAATGGTTTCCCAGGAGGAAAAGTAGTCTTTATCTGCAATAGGAACCAAAGCGGGTAACATCATTCTCCTCTCCCCCTTTTTACTTGCACAACAACCCTGTGAGGTAGGTTAGGCTGAAAGGCTGTGACTGGTCCAAAATCACACACTCAGCTTCTACAGGAAGACCCTGCTCTGAAGCACTGATGGCTACGCCTAAGGTAGTCAACCTCCAGGTGGAGCCTGAAGATCACCAGGTATCACAACGGAGGAGGAAGCAGCCACAGGTGAGCCTTCTCCCCTTCTCCCCCACCCCCTCAGCACCGATGGTGAGGCCTGGGTCCGCCAATTCTCCCCCAACCCCCCCACCACCGACAGCGAGGCCCACGTCCATCGGGCCCACCAATCCTAATCCCCTGCCCCCTCGTCCTGCTCCCCCCAGGCACCGGCGGTGAGGCCTGAGTGTCTCCCAGCCGCCGGGCCCGCCGATTTCCCCTCCGGCTCTGAGCAGCTCAGAGCTGTCAGGCCTGGTGATCTCCTCCCCCCTGGCTCCAGCAGTGTGGCCTGAGCGGCTCCCAGCCACCGGGCCCCCCTGAGTATCCCCCCACCAGCCAGAGCATTCTTGGCGCATGCGCAGGGAACGCTCTTTTACTTTTGGGGGGTTTTAAGTATCCCCTGTATATTTTTCAACTTTTTAGATTTTTCTGCACACCTGGAGACTGTTCCCAGTGTGCAGGAAAATCTCCCTGCCCCCCGAGTGCCTCCGATGTGCGGATTTAGATATCCACACGGAGGGGGCAACTTGGCTATTTTATGTATATGGAATGTTTAATGGAAGTACAGGCAACAGATTAACAAAGGTCAAACAGCAAATAAAACAAAAAAACTGGCTTTGTCTACCTAACACTATTTAAGAGCTCTGTTAGATAGCACAAACCTACATCTAGATGAAGGCCTTTACTTAGTATGGCCTACAGTCTCAGCAATTGCAAATCATGGGCTCAGGCCTACAGTCCATGAAAATTTCAGCTAGCTAACCTTTGGAGTCACACTGCAGTTATAGTTTTTGACACACACACCCAAGTCAGGTGCAGATGACATCCAATCACAGCACATTTTCAAGAGAAAGCTCTGGAAAATTACATCACTGCTCCTGGTCTTCCCCCCTCCCATCAGCAGTAAGCTAATTGCCCACTTCCACTCTGGCCTTGAAGAAGATAAGGTGCCAGGCAAGCTGGGAATTTAATTAGCAACACCTGTAAGGAAAACTAGGCCCGTTATTATAGACATTAACCCTTGAGGGAAGGCAAGGATGGCGCTTTGCCTCACAGAGATGTAGCATCTTCAAATCAGTAAATGTCTGTTTCGGTTACTGGCAATACAATCCTATACAGAGTTTCTCCAGTATGACCAATTGTTGATTTCAATGGCCTTAGCTTGATGTAATACTTCATAGAATTCACTGCAACGTACTATGGTGGCTTAACAGAAAGACAAGGCTATTTGTAAGAGGACCAGGAGCCAAATTTCAAAGCAAAATTTCAGCAAGATCAACAGAATTACAATAGATGAAAATATTTGTAGTAATTAAGATGAAAAGAGAGAATGAGTGCATATGTGCTTACATGAGGCCCTTTACTAAGCCGTGTTTCTTGATTTTGTTTCAAAAACTTGTCAGACACCCAAATATTTGTTTTCATATTACAGATTCTCAGGTAAGACTGCTTTTGTTTGTTCTGGTTCATTGCAGCAGTAAACACAGAGCTTTGTTTACAGTCACATTTTCTTGTGTGTCTTAAAATAATCTGGAAATATTGTGATTTTTGGTAGCTTTATTTTACTTCTGTGAGAGAGGAAAAAATCACTGAGAAGTGTCACTTCAGATGGTATCCCACTAGCATACAGGATATTACCCAAGGTAACATAATAGGTCAGGAATTTGGATTGATTTTGAATAATCCATTTGCCACAAAGTATCTATAATTTGAGTTTACCACATACAGTCCCCCAAATTATAGAACTGTAAGCAAAGGAGGCTCTGACCTGTGCAGATTTACATCACAATAAATGTGTTGGTTTCCAAGGTGCCACAGAACTCTTGCTGTTTTATTAGGATCAAAATTATTTCAACTGAATAGGCTATAAAAGTTTTGCATTTTCACCAGAAAAATGATGATTTATCAATTTATTTGTTTTGTGATCTGTAACCCACATGACAGGTCAAAAAGATAAAAAGCTGAGAGCAGCCACATTTCCATTTTACCTCATGCCATTGTAATCCTTATAATGCATAGAGCAGTGGATTTGCCTTGTACATTATAGCACCTCTCTGGTCAAGAATCCTGTTTCTTGTGTGTTTAGTTTTACTGAATTTAGGGCATAACTATGTGTGAAGATGAAAACACAGGGTCCCCCATATTTTCTTCATAAGAGAATTGGAGGAGTGAGGGACACATGAAGAGGAGAAAAAGATCCTTAACACTTCTTCCTGACAATCTGTTCTCCTATGGAAGTTTCTCTCTTGCTTTTTAATTTCCTTCTCCAGCTAGACTCCCAAATGACAATAAATCTGACTGAAGAGAAAATGCCCAGGGAAGGAGCATTAGCTGGGGAAATCAGTGGCTTATGAAGGGTTAAGATCAATTTGCTTTCTGTTCCCTGATGTAATAGTACAAAGAAGGTTACTCTGTCCCTGCATTTGTTTTACCTTAGCAAATCTGTATTTTCCAAGGTAATATGCACTTCTGCAATTAGGTCTGTGGTTCATTGTTTCTGCAAGCTGATGCCATCTTCTGAGATAAAGAAAAAGATTGGGGTAAAAGTGGTTTCAAAGGAACCAGAAAAAGTCAGCGAATAACCCCCCGAAAACTCAAAGTGAAAACTAAAAATGCAAAAATGTGTGCGGACATCAAGGGATAAATCAAAGCAGTGTGGGGCCAGAACCAATGGGGGGGGGAACATTCGGAAAAGCCCTAAGTGGGTCTCAGGAATTGGGGGGAGGGGGCATGTGGCAGGATTTCTTTCCTACATTAGGTATTCTACTGTTGTTATAAGTACAGATGCAAAAGAAGTGGTTGTATTATGTTGGCACCTGCATAGGGAGCAGAGAATCTGAAGGAAATCTTAAGTGAAGTGTTGGCCCCAATGACAGGTTTAACAGTAGATTTTCCGCAAAGTGACATGGACATGTCCAGAATTTACCAAGAAAAAAAACCTGCCAGGGGAGATATTGGTGAGATTCTCAAAGAGATCAACAAGAGATGTGGTGTTCAAGGCCACAAATGGGGCAACCTTAAAAATCAGACGAAGAACTTAAAGTCCTAAAAGACATACCATTCGAGATAAGAAAGAAGAGGAAACAATATAATCCGGCCCCACAGGAGACAGCCCATGGCATGCCTCCTGGGGGCCGCCTTTGCCTCCTCGTGAGGAGGAACAGAGGAAGGGCTGCGGTGCAGCCTCAATTCCAAAAGGGGGAGCGGAGCCAGCGGGTTCTTAAAGGCTGGCTCCGCTCTACCCCTGGCAGTTGCTTGCCTCGTGCTCAGAAGACAGGGATGCTCCGAGCACGACGCGGTTGTAGAGGTCTTTGGGGCTAGCTTTCGGCTTACCTGCTGGAGCGGCTAGAAAGACCGGGGTGCATAGATGCCTGAGCAATCTACCGCAGGTACTTGCTAATAATTGGAGATGAGCTCATGACAGACACAATGCTTATACTAAAATACTTGTACAATCCTCAAGAGAATCTTTGTGCAGTGATGTCTTCATCAGCGTATAGGCCATAGAACAATGTTTCAGAGGACCTTTGGCAGTAGAATTCCATTTAGTTTGTAAATCTCAGCAAGACACACGTACAAGTTCCAATATAGTTCACTATTTATTTATTTTTGTGCTGCCTTCTCACCCAGTACAGGGTTCCCAATGTGGTGAACATCAGAACATTAAAAAGTGTTTCAATACAAATATATGTAAATCATTTGAAACAATTAAATAAAGCATTTAAGCTAATAAACACACACAAATAAGAGGAGAGCTAATAAGTGTTAATGAGGAAATACTAAACCAAATAAAAATGTATTCACCCACTTGCACAGTGTAGAGGTTAAGAATGGTGGACTCTAATCTGGAGAACCGGGTTTGATTCCTTACTCCTCCACATGAAGCCTGATGGGTGACCTTGGGCCAGTCACAGGTCCCTCAGAACTCTCTCAGTTCCACCTACCTCACAAGGTGCCTCTTGTGGGGAGAGGAATGGAAGGTGATTGTAAGCTACTTTGAGACTCCTTAAGATTAAAAAAACCAGGGTATAAAACCTACTTTTCTTTGTGGGAGGCAGTGATAGAGAGAGACCAATGAATCTCCTTATGAACGGAGTTCCAGTTTCAGCGTCATGATGGAGAAGACTGTTTCTTGGCTTGCCACCTGTCTAGCCTCAGATGGTAGGGGCACCTGAAGGTGGACCTCCAAAGATGACTGAAGTGGCTGGGTAGTTCATATGGAAGCAGGCCAATCCTTACCAAACCACTTTGGTCACTAGGCATTGCCTTCATTTTTCTGTCTTTCTCAAAGACTGATAAGCAATATTGTGATCCCTATAATTCTCCCTACAGTTAAAAACTAAATTTTGTGCAACGTTGAAATTTAGTAACATTTCACATTTTAAGTTAGTTTTATTTATTTATAATGCTTCTGGATTACTTTCCAGCTACTGTGCCCAGCAGTTTACAGAGCATAAAACTTCTTAAAATAGTACTTTAGAATTAACTGAAGAACTAAATTACCAAAATTACCAGCAACTGGGACAAAAGAACAGTTCCCAAAGGCAGAATTAAATAACACGTTATAAGTTCAATTTTTAAAAATGTAAACCTTTTAAAATTTGATTTTGGAGATGAAATGTAATTATTTTAAAAAGTAAGTGAAACTTCTTCCTGATAAATTCGGTACTTTTAAACCTCATTTCTTGTGAGAGCCAGTTGGTGTTAATCTCCATTCTGTCATGGAAGCTTGCTAGACCTGGAAGCTTGGGCCGGTCACACATCCTTGGCCTAACCAATCTCATAAGGTACTTGTGAGGATAACATGGAGTAGAGAAGAACAATAAAGCCACTTTGGATCTCCATTGAGGGGTAAAGTGGGGGTACAAATTAAATAAACAAATTATTAAATGTGTAGATCCAAGAGTATCCATAACAGGAATGATGAAAATGAAAACACTCACGAACCTGAAGTTCAAGCTAGAAAGATGCTTGAGAATTTTCCTGCACATTGCGCAGTTGCTCAAAGTCAATTGCTTTCTTAAAAAATATAGTTAGTTAATTAAAAAAAAATTCATTAATATCATGGCCACTTGCTAGCTTGTTTCACCTTTTTGCTTTCTCTATAGAACAGAAATTCCATGGAACAGAACTTCCAAAGTGTTGCCTCCCAACACCCCAACCCACCCACCTATATGTCAAAACCTCTTTATCAGTAGTGTTGTAGAGATTTGAACTTGCATCTTGGATAGCATCTCACACAGTTAAAAGAAATTATGGCCCCGGTCACACGTACGAATTTGGGCCAGTAGAAGGACGGTTCGGGGATGCAGCAAACGTGCGCGATCCCACCACAACATCTGGGAAGCGTAGTGCTTCTGTCCCCGAACTGGCCCTTCCGCGCGATACAACGCAGCAACACTGAACCACCTACCTCGGTGGTTCAAAGCGAAGGGGCGCCACAAGCCGGGCTGTCGGATCACCAGCACGTCTTTGCGCCGACATGCACAGTTCGGCAGGCTCCCCGTCTGGACTGTGTTTTCTCCCCGGCATCTGATCGTGCCAGGGAGAAAAGGCGCCGCGGCTCAGGGGATCTGTGGGATCCTGCTGCGGCGTCTCAACTTTTCACTGTGTTTTCCCTGCCGTGTGGCAGGGGCCTATGTTTACTACTGAGCCTGTGCCTTTGCATAAATTCCTCTTTGTTAGTCTTCTACTCGGGGAATATGGAATGCTATAGTACAGCCCAATCCCATCAGATCTCGGATGCTAAGCAGAGCCAGTACTTGGATGGGAGGCCACCAAAGAAGACTTTGCAGAGGAAGGCTATGGCAAATGATCTCTGCTTAATCGCTTGCCTTGAAAACCCCTTGATAGGGTTGCTGTAAATTGGCTGAGACTTGACGGCACTTTACGCACACAAACGTCTATTCTCACTAAATCTATTATGAGCTTCACTAAGTTCTTAGCAGTAATAAAGTGTTATAAGAAGTTCAGAGAGATAGTAATGGTGCAGCTATGCAATATGTGGGGAAGGTGATAAGGAAGTATTGCCTTTTTAAATATATATGTCTTGCAGTGTGGCTGGTTTGGAGTGAAAAATCTTCAGAGGACACTGCTCAGTACCATCTCCTTTGCATGCAAAAGGTCCAATCCCCAGCACTTAAAAGGCTCAGATAGTAGGTGATGTGAAACATCTTCCACCGAGAGCCTGGAGAGTCACTGCCACTAAAAGCAGACAAAACTGAGGCTGTGATCACACACACTAAATAGTCCAACTTCAATGTACTTTCCAACTGGATTTTGCCAGTTCACACAGTAAAAATCCAGTTGGAAAGTGGATTGAAAGTGGATTGAAAGTGGATTATTTAGTGTGTGTGTGACCACAGACTTAGTATAAGAACGAAGCTTGAGTACAGTGGCACCTTTAAGACCAACAAAGTTTTATTCACGGTATAAGCTTTCATGTACAAGCACACTTCCACAGATACAGTGGAACAGAACCTCCTCAACCATTACTTATAGGGGGTGGGGTGGGGGTTGTTGTCAGAAAGGGCCATTTAGTCAAGATTTATAAGTCCTGGGTGATTATAGATGAGCTTGGATGTAAGAAAGATCTGTGAATATCAATAAATTAGCATAAAAATACAAGAGTTAACAGATGTGGGAACGAGGTTTGAGTCCAATGGCACCTACAAGACAAATAGTTCAATTCTAGGTAAAAACAAGAACTGAGAGACTTAATATGTACACTCCTTTATATTAATTGAAACAGATTTCCTCAAATGTTACGTATAGGTAGGGAGGGTTGTAGAGAGAACTAATTACAGTCAAGATGCCTAAGTAACTGAGCAGTAAATACAGCTAAGACTGGAAAGACACATTAGTTAAGACATGTAAATAGCAGTAAGTTGGGATACAGATTATAAAAGAGTTAACAACAGATGTGGGAACTAAGTTTAAGTCCAGTGGTACATTTAAGACCGACAAAGTTTGATTTCTGGGTATAAGTGAGAACTGATTGACTTAAAGCCAATATCTCTGTTAAGTCCTGGGGGTTCCATTGTTCTGAGTGTTGTAATAATGTGGAATTCAGCAGTCTCCCATTCCCATCTGTTTCTGAAGCTCCTTTGCAATAAAATAGCTACTTTGAGGTCCCCCATTGAGGGCCCTGGAAGTTTGAAGTGTTCTCCTACAGGTTTCTCAGTCTTGTGATTCTTGATGTCAGGTTTGTGACCATTTATCTTTTGGCGTAGGCTTTGACCTGTTTGTCCTATGTAGAGAATTGAAGGGCATGGTTGGCATTTAATGGCATACACAACGTTGGAAGATGAGCAAGTGAATAAGCCTGAGATGGTGTAGTTGATGTTGTTAGGTCCAGTGATTCAGTTGTCTGAGTGTATGTGGCAGCAAAGTTGGCATCTGGGTGTTTTGCAAGCTCTGATACCAGTGTCCATTTTCAAATTAGATGTTGTATTATTGTGAGTGAGAAGTTGCTTGAGATTTGAGGGGGGGTGTCTGTGCACAAGAAAAGGTTTGCCCCCCAGTACTTGTGAAAGAGAACTGTCTTTATCCAATAGAGGTTGTAAGTCGCTGATGATGCACTGAACTGTTTTCAGTTGAGAACTGTATGTGACCACTAGTGGTGTTATCCTCTCTTTTGCAACTGATTCATATTTTTTTTCATTTCCCCAAATTGCACCCATTCATTTACTTTTTTCAATTTCCAAAATTCTGTTTGTTTACATGCAACATTAAATTATGTTGACAACAAAACCATTAATACCAGCTAAATCCTTTCCTCAAGTGGTCAGGAACCACTATGAAATTTTCCATGAACCTGAAGAACCTTTAGACTGGATCCCAAAGGGCATTTAGACAGAAGCAGAACCTTGCTGAATGAGTCCATCTAGTCTGGCATTCTTTCTCATGCAGTGGCCAGCCAGTTATTCTGGACTGCCAACAACAAGGAATAGAAGAGAGAAGAAGAGATTGGATTTATACCCTGCCCTTCACTACCCAAAGGTGTTTCAGAATGGCTTACAAACTCCTTCCCCTCCCCACAACAGACACCCTGTGAGGTAGGTGGGGCTGAGAGAGCGCTGACAGAAACTGCTCTTTTTCAAGAACACCTGTGCCAGAAGTACAGCTTGCCCAAGGTCATCCAGCAGGTGCAAGTGGAGGAGTGGGGAATCAAACCGGGTTCTCCCAGATTAGAGTCTGCGCACTTAGCCACGACACCAAACTGGCTCTCTTAACCACTACACCAAACTGGATCCCAAGCCTTCACTTACAATGTTGCCTCCTAGCACTGGTATTCAGAGGTTTACTGCCTCTGAATGTAGAGATTCTTTTAGTTACCATGGCTAGTAGCCACTGATTGACCTGACCTCCATGAATGTATCTCACCCTCTTTTAACGACTTCTGTGTTTGTGGCAATTACTACATCCTTTGGCAGTGAATTCCATATTTTAACCACTCATTGTGAAATGTTTAGACAGATCATATGTTAAAATTGTAGACAGAACACCTGAAATTTAGTTCTTCCTCCTGAATTAATGCAATTCTACTTTCAGTCTCAGAGCCTTCTTGGAACAGGTCTCCAGTTCCTGAAGCCAACATTCTGCATTATCAAATTATTAATGTTTACAAATTGATTTGTAATGCCTGTAGGGGGTTAGTTTTTATTTCTTGAAGATCAGCCAAGAAACCATTTCATTATGGACCAATGCTTTAGCTGGCTGCTTGGATATATTACCATTAGGGGATATGCATTCTATTAAAGTCCAAAAGCCCCTTGGGCTCAGGCAACTAGTGCTTTGGGTCCTGAACCCTTGAGTCATAATCATATTCTTTAAACATAAATCATTGTAGAATTTATATGAGGCATTAAACAAACATCTCTACTGGTTAGTGACAATCCATTTGGGCTGACTTCATGTGTGGGAGACGTGGAGTACTTCCCTTTCAACCTAACTCACTAGCTCTTCTCCCGGTGGATATATGTGCAATAGCATAACCTGTAGATGTGAGTAAATCCAATGTGTTGAAATCCTGTATTTATTAGTATAATCCTAATAATACAATCTTTCGAGTAAGCCCCACTGAATGAAATGAAATTTACTTCTGAATATGCCAGTTTAGGATTGCTACCTCTGACTAGGATTTCAGTTATGCATATGGAGACCAATGTTCCCTCTAAGCTCTGGAATCTTGTGAGCAAAAATTCTACTTTCTGAGCTACTGGCATTGAAATTGTGAGCGAGTGATTTGGCTACTACATAAATTAGTTTGCCCTGGAGCCATCCTTCCTGAGCTAAGACAAAAATGTGTGAGCCGGAGGCTAAAAAACTGTGAGCTAGCTCACACTAACTCAGCTTAGAGGGAACACTGATGGAGACTACATGCTTTGGACTTGGTCAAGTGAGGCATTCTTTAACCACATGGTCACCTACAGGTGTCAGAAGTGGGGCCAGCATGCTAGATGGACAGGTAGGTAAAACATCTCTACCATGCCTTATTGTGTGCAGCGCCAGTTTATCATCCAAACGATTGCACTGATGTGGCTTATTTTCACTAAATAACATGTTTGGAAAATGTCTTATCTGACTTTAAACATAAAGGTATTCAACTCTTCCATAACTTTCTTATTTCAGAATCTGATTTCTGTATTTCATTTCCTGTTTTCTGCTATTGCTATTCATTATTTCAAAGAATCAGTGTAGTGTATTTCAGGTTCAGTGAAGTATATTTCAGGTAAAACTTTTAAAGATACATTATAGATTACTGTTTTATTTAAATAATTCTTGAGACTGTTAATAATAAACATTTCTAGTGCACTATATTGACATAAAGTTGTAATCAGCCTCCTGGGCCCTGAACCCAGGGTGGTCTTTCTTGAGAGAGAGAGACACCCCAAAAACAACTTCTGAACCTCTACAAGCAGTGCCCTCATAAAGCCAGGCTTGGCTTAAACAGTGGTGATTTCTGGGATGCTAGGAGAACCACATCTTGGCTGGGAAAACTCAGGCCAAGTGAAGATTTGCCAAGCTGGCTGCACTGCCAAACATCCTCCATGCAAGCAAATTCCCCCCCCCACACACACACACTCTTCTCTCCTGTCAGCTCAGTCCAAAAGGACTAGAATGGGCGAGTCCCTGCTCTCACCTCAGGCATCTTCTACTGAACAAATGGCTAGTCTTTTGCCTGTCAAATGTACAGGCAGGCAGGGACAAAGAGCCTCTGGTCTGTGCTATTGTCATGAATGAAGTATGTTGCATATTTCTAGCCCCAACTTCTGTTTCACTTGTATGTCAAGAAATACCTTTGGAATAACCCTCTCATCCCTGTTTCCATATATTTGTCTAAAATATCTGCATTGTTACATCTATGCCAGACCTATCAAGGTAAACACTAATTCTCCATGTCTAGTGAATGGTCTCCCATTCAGGTTCCTCCTGCCACACATTAAGAAACATTACTTCTTTTGTCTGGCACCAGGGAAATGCCAGACCACCCTATTTTTCCACAATGGACACTCCAAGCCCAACCATCCAACACCTGGCTAATCCCATCATAGCTATTGTTAATCCATACTCTGCCCCTATGAGACCTCACTGGTCACACCTGGGTCTTGCCCATCTTGACACCACACACCCATAGGACCCCTGATTGGTCCAGGTAATCTTTTGTCTTCATCTGGAGCAAGCCCCTCAAGACCTCCCATTGGTCAGCATTGTTCTCTAATGTCTATATCCATCCACACACATGGCTTCAGATTGTATGTCTGCCCTGATGCCAATTGGCAGTTCACCCCCAAACTTTGGTTTGGGCCATAACCTCATCTCCATGGACCCCTGCATGTCTGGACAGGTTGTATTACCCCGTAATTGACCCCTATGTTCACTATCATCACCTCTGCGTTCTCAGTTCTGAATTGATTGCTCCTTTTTGAATGCTTAGTGTAACTAGGGAAATACTTTAATAAAAGGACAGTATATCTGTGTTTTATAGCTCAGCATATGCAGAAGGAAAAGACCACAGGGAAAGCTCTTAGACCAGGTTCTTATAGTAGGGTGGATCCACCCATACCCCAAGAAACCTTCCTCCAACTTCAGTGGCTCTTGTGTTGGAGAAAGAGCCAATTAAGTTGGAGGAAGACTCCTTAGGCTGGAGGAAAGCTTCAAACTTTGCTCAGTATAGGGATAGGATCCTCCCCTGCATACTTAAGTGGTGTGGGAGCCACACATTTCTCATTACTGATGACGTGATCAATCAGACTTTTTATGTTACTGTATCAAAATGAGAAGGAGTCATACTACGACACTCATAATACCCAGGTAATATAAGAAACCATTCGTATAGAACGTTTTACTTATCCCACACTTCACATATTCTGTTTTTGTTAGATTCAGGCATTGTATGTATATAAAGTGAGACTTCTGCCAGGGATACTAGGGTGCAAAATTCCTGGGGCCTGAGAGAGTGGGTGAACTTTTGGGGGGGGATCAAAGCAGCATATATGTTCTAATCAAGCATATATGTTCTAATCTGTGTGTGGGTAGATCCAGGTGGGCAGCTGTGTTGGCCTGAAGCAATAGAACAGGGGTGTGGGTGAAGTAGGTGGGCTGGGAGTTGCTTCTGAAGCCTTGTTTACTGCTTCAGAGCTACAAGGCATTGGTTCGGTTTCAGCTGTAGGCTGTGACTTCTGCTCAGCTGGTAACCTGATCCCTTGTTGCTCCCCTCCTGGCTCAGAGTCAGCTGCAGCTCGCTGTTCAATTACTGACTGAGGGCCAGCTGCAGGTAGCTCTTTGTCTGTGGAATCTGTGCTGTCACTGAGCACAGACCAGCTTATGACAATGGGTCTAAGTCTAACCCATAGCTGCTGACACCATTTCAGAGGAAAATTTAGTTTCTTTAAAAATTACCATGAGAGCCCAATCCTGATCAGGCCAGTGCTGCACCAGGATCTTGTTCCCCCTGCACCTTTTCAGGTGTTGAAACACTTCACAAACACCCCATATTCAGTATGCTAGTATCCACCGAGAAACCACACAGTAGTCCAGTGTTGTGAGGTGTTGATGTTGCCATTGTCCAACAGGTGACATTCTGTGCCATCACTGCTGATTTCCAGGTATGTAACTGGTGAAGCTCTTCTCCAATAATGGGGGGGCGCGCTTCTTGCACTTGTTGAGTGCAGTTGCTGGGCCCTGGCTATGCACCCCAGGTGAGAGCCACAGGCCAAGAACCCTTGTGCCCTTGCTTTTTGGCTTGTGCTGAGGCTCAATCTTCAAGAACAGGCCTCCTGTTTAAATGCCCAACCACAGCATTCCTGAGAACAACAATGGAAGAGAAACCTGTGTTTGTGTGTGTGTGTGTGTATGTGCGCAACCCCTCCGTTACTTATTCACAAGAACAAAGGGGAATCCATCCTGTGGCTGATGTAATGAATGACTGGGTTTGTGGTTTGAAGGTCAAAAATTCCACTAGAAGCATCCAATATTTGGGCATAACTGAAGTAGTATTTGAGGGGATCCTGGCCTATGTAATTTGTAAAGATAAAATTAATTTTAAAATACAATTTTGTGGTTGTTTATCCAATATGTTTCTTAAAAGTATGCCACAGGTGATGGTAGTTATGCAATAAAATTCAGCTATGGGTATGAAAAAGAAAAAAAAATGTAGCCCAACATCATTTATACCCCATTCCTTTAAATATATTCAAAATGGCATTCTTTTAAGAAACAAAGTAAGTATTTTAGTAATTCATTTCTCTTCCAAGTTCTTTCTCTCTCTTACTCTTTAGAATGGTGTGCACACAGAAGATATTGCAAAGAGAACAGAACTCAGAACTTGAAAGGACTGGAAATGTTTAAAGCTAGCATTTGGAATATATCAGTAAACAGCAGCCGTTTTCTACATAGGAAAGTTCAGGCTATAATTTTTTCCTTCAGCTAGATTATATGCAGTACAAGTGTTGACTTTCAATTTATACCTTTTGATATGAGTCACTGAATGTTCTAACTCTGAATTTATTTGTCCTGCCTTCAGCAAAATTGATTGAATATATGGGGGGTCAGCCAACCATGGTCATTGTCTCTGTGCCTCAGATGTTACACAGATGAAATCTAGTGTCTGGCGCTATCTTGGATGAATATAAAAATATGATTTGGTCTGCAGCCAGTTTTTCTTTTCCACTTTGGACCATTGAAGGAACATCTGGAGAACATTGTATTCATTAATCCAAATTCTGAACACTTTGAGTGGGATACCTGATCCTGTTTGAATATTCTTATTATGTCAATGTGCCTATTTGTCTGTTAGAGACCAATGGCACATCCAGTGAAAGGTCTACATCACTTTTCAAAATCTGTGACATTCTGTTTTCTCAGAATACAAGAAGAACAAAAGCACAGTGGAGTGTTTCATTTTAGAAATTGTGCGTACACGTACATGGAAAAACATGCAAACATAGTGCCATTCTGATGGTAGCTCTTCAAAGGTTTTCTTTTGTTATGCATATTTTTATTGGCTCTGGAAACCTAAGGGCTTAGTCTTCCCTCTCCATATGTCAAGAGTCCACTGAGCCTCCCTGCAGCTTGATGCTGGAATATTAGGGTAGTATGATCATGTCGTATTCATGGCATGCCTTTTTCATAAATGCTGCCTTCTTGAAGCAGCTGCTGCACACACCAGCATTGTGCCTTACTGGAAGCCAGCCTCTTTATATGGCTCAGTCAGTGTTATTTCCTGGTCACCAGCTCTTGTGCAGTGTGCAAAATCAATATTATATTTATAGAGGACTGTGCCATTTTTCTAGTTTCTGGACATAGATTGTGCCTAATGATATGTTTTGCCGCTGTGCTGAGAGTCACAAACAGTACCATCCTAAGAGCACTTTCCTGGGAGTAAACCCCATCAAAAAGACTTGATTTTGAGTAGACTTTTTAAAGGGTGACACTGTTTGAGAGCAATTCAAAGCAGATCTCAGAATTCTACTCAAGTTTGTTCACTGTGCCTTTCTCCTGGGAAAATGTTCTTAGGATGGCACTGTAAGAACTTTTGTGTCCTGCACAGAAAGATATCATTTAGGATCAGGACCATCAGCGGTACTCTGTGAACCACCTGTACCAGTGTTCCCCTTTATTAAAGCAGAAAGTGACTGTGAGCGTACAGCAGATACTGTTGTGTTTCACTTTTTTCTCTGTTACTGTACTTGCTAGATAGCCTTGGACAAGTTGTTATCTTTGGGTGAGGAAGGTAAATAAGATCAGATTTATAACAGCAGATTTGCGCAAATTGAAACGTACTCTGTATAAATAGCTAATATCAAGCTATCTAATATACAGATCCACTTCCTCCATTTCATCGGTCTCCTTTTTTAAAATGTGGAATGGGATCCAGAAAGAAAACTACAGCAGCAGTGTGTCCTCCAGATCCTTGATCCCCCAGTCACTAAACTGCTGGGACAGGATGGCAGAAGCAGCACCTTTTCTTAGATCTTTGGCGAAGCTGCCTTGACATATTGATCATCATAGGCTCTTGAATATTATGGGGCTGGTTTTTCCTGGCCTATCTGGTTTAGCTTCATGGCTGGTTTAGTTCTGGGAGTTTCTCACTCATCACAAACCAAAGTGTACTTTCTAAAGTACTACAGTCCTCTTAGGAGATGATGCCCCTTCAGTGTGGTATGTGTGTGAGAGAGTGGTGTTTTCATTACTAAAAAGCACTTCCCTAAACTTTCTTCTCAAAGCAGCAGAAATACTTACAGACTAGCATCACCTTTCCCCTAATGTGTAATCTTATCACTTAGGCCCTACTTGAAATGAAGGCTTTCAAACAAGCAACCTACCCGACCTTGAAGGGGTTGCTACACATTGCAATCAATCCTCAATCAATGTTGAGCACAAAGATAGATCCAGGTGGGGTAGGTCATGTTGGTCTGAAGCAGCAGAACAAAGTTAGAGTGCAGCGGCAACTTTAAAACGAACAAAGTTTTATTCAAGGTATGAGCTTTCATGTGCATACACACTTACTCAGATACATTGAAATGGAAGTTAACAGTTAGGGTTGCCAAGTGGCACTTACCTCCTCCGCGGGGGACTCCCGGGTGGCTCCCAGTGTGTGCGCGCGAAGCACGCAACGCACCGCATGCACATATAGGCAGAGGGTGAACAGCAAATTAACATACAACATCCTGTCCTACTATATAAAAGGGTAGTGGTCTGGCAACGTTCTATGCTGGGCAAAATTAGTTCGCTGCCTGATCTGTCACTCAGAACGACTCCCTAGGCACTGGCTGCATTGCCTGAGTCCCACCCACAGAAGCAGCAGGCGCCAAAACTCACCTCAAAAGACAATTTCACCGCAGGAGAGAGGACGGAGACTCCGGCCCTCTCGCTTCCCAGTGACTCTGGCCCTGCCACTTTGCACTGCAGCTGCTCCTGGCCTAGCCTTGGCCTGCACTGAGGCCACTGCCTACTGCCACTCCACATCGCTGCCTATCCCCCCCCCAGAGCCCCAAAGACTCCACAAGGTAAGTAGGCAGCCGAGCTGTGAGTGGTCTCGCTGGGCCAAAGGGGCCTTGAACGGGGGGTGGGAGAGCCAAGGCTGGCCTTGCTGGGCCACAGGGGGCTTGAGCGGGAGGTGGTGGTGGGAGAGCCAAGACCTGCCTGGCTGGGTCACAGGGGCCTTGAAGGGGGGTGGGGGTTTGGGAGAGCTAAGACCTGCCTGGCTGGGCCGCAGGGGCCTTGAACGGGGTGGGGT
>NW_015163619.1:479640-483329 GCF_001447785.1 Gekko japonicus | reverse complement strand
GGGGTCGGGTCTGGGGGGGGGGGGGGGGAGAGCTCGTGTGTGTGAGATTTTACTTCCACTTCTGTACCTTTCTATACATTCGTTATGCATCACATCTTTCTAGAGCTCGTTGTATTGCTTCTACAACGAGCTTTACTGCTAGTAATGAAGATGTTTTAACAGATGCAAGGACCAGGCAGGAATAACAAGCTAAATTGATATGGTCACCTTCTTAATTGTGGAATGTTAAGAGTAATTAACTGAGACCTTGCTGTTACACTCCATTCTTCTCAAGCATGGAGATAACTAACAGCGTCCTTTTCTTTGAGGTGGGGTGAATGGTTGTGCAGTGTTATATCTCCTCTGTCACCAGATCAGAGGAATACATTCCAATACATTCCAATCACTATTGCAATCTACTATTCCAAATGAGAAATGCACTAAAATACAGAGGTTTTATAGCCCTTCTTGGTCAGGATGCATATATAAGGATGGAATGAGTGTAGCATATGTAGTGAGATGAGAAACCAATATCCCTGTTAAGTCATGGAGTTTTCTTTTTTCAGAGTGTTGTAATAACTTGTAATTCAGCAATTTCCCTGCTGTCACCAATAAAGTTGTGGCCATTTTCAATCCAGAAGAATGTGATTGTTCTTGCAGTCACTGGAGTATGAGCGGTTGCCTCACTGTCCCTTCCCACCTTTAGTGCTGGGTCTGCAAAGAGTGGTAGCAAACTGGGTAAATGTGTATATTGAGTCTTTTTTCCCTTCATCACTGACTCTGGGGGTGGTCACTCGGTCCTTTTGATTGGGGTTCGCCGCTGTTTCCTCTTGCATTATAATTTTCTGTTCAGATGTGCCAATCCGCCTCCCATGCTGAAGCAGGCTCACTCCCGCAATGTTCCTGGTTTTTCCTGCCCTGGGAAAATCAAGTGTTTTCCGGGTATTTGCTTATTGAATCTGTGATTTCGGTGATCTGGACAGCTATTTCTTGCAATTATTGCAATTAGGCTTGTCTGACCGTTCTTGGTGCGCAATGAGGGTGTCCCCCCCCCAGTTTCCACCTTTGAGCGCATGAGCACTCCCTCGCCGAAATTCTACATTCATTCAAGGAGGGAGCCCCCAACATGGAGGCGGCATGGAAAGTTTCTGGGGGAGGAAGCTAGGGGGCGGGCTGGCAGGCGAGTGGACTTTGGTGTCTGCCCCAGAAGTCCCCGAAGCTGTGGCGTTAGGAGGGAGGGAGGGAGCCCTGGTGCCAGGGAGTGCGCCCAGCTAGCTAGCAGCATCAGGCGGAAAGAACTCTTTCAAAGGTGCCTTTTTATTTTATTTTCATCGGGCTGGTGGCTGGAAAGTTGCCGGGAGGGGGGGGGAGGGAGGTAGGCAGGTGGGGAAGGCGAACTTGCGGTTCAGAGAGGGATGTGTGAACATTCCAACTCGGAAAAAAATATTCCAGTTTAAATTACATCGGGAACAAAGCACAATTACCTTGCCGTGTAACCACAGCCTCTGTCTTGTGATAAACTCTGATAATGTTTTTTAACAATTATTTGCTTAGAGAAGGAACTCTTGAATATTCATATTATGACTTTCACTCTTTTAACTGTTACTAAAAATTATACTAGTGTACTGGAAAGGGTAACAAACTCCATTGCAGAAATATGGGTTGTAGTTAATGTGAGCTGACTGGATGCACAAGCACTTTCACACAATCTGACAGGGGATTTTGCACATTGTGTAGTCAATGTGTGATGTTGGTGGATGGGCACAAGTGGGAAATGTCAGCTAAGGCATTTGTGCACATTGTCTGGTCTTTGTACAAATTCTCTTGCTTGACAACAGTGCATATTTCCCAGAAAATGTATGAAACTGACATGAAGGCTAATAGATATTAATGAGGCAGTGTGCAAAACATTTGCAATGGATGTGCACATATATGAATACCCCCTAATAATCTATTAATTTGAAAGCAGATGTGACAGACTACATTTAATTGAGGTGGCTTGAGAAGGATCTTTCCAAGTCCTGCATAAGGTTTCAAATGTAAACTATCTGGAAAATGTGTAAGATGTTTCATGTTAATATACTTAAACCATACTATGACAGAAGTAACTTAATCCTTATGACCAAAGGTGGGCAAAATGACAAAATTATATTAACAGGTTGGGAAAAGATATCCAGGGGAACCACCATTAATAAGGTTAATTTGGCACCAACCCTAACCAAAGACCAACAGTGGCATGTTAAGGCAATCTTAACGAAACACCAGAGTATTTTTACTAACTTCCCAGGGAAAACCCAACTAGTTTAGCATAAGATTGATACTGGGGATGCCAGGCGTAATGCTCTCCTACCTTACAGAGCAACTGGCCCAAATGTCATCAGTATTCAATGGGAGGTTAAAGAAATGTTAGACCTTGGACTAATTGTCCTTGGGCCTCACTGGTTATTTTAGTTCCAAAGCCAGATAATTCAGTTAGGTTTTGTGTTGACTATTGAGATTAAATAAGGTAACTGCCCCTGATGTATACCCAATGCCCTGGGTAGACAAACTGGTGGAGACCATTGGTGCTGCACATTTTATTTCCACCCTTGATTTAACAAAAGGGTATTGGCAGGTAGCAATGGATCCTAAGGATCAACCCAAGACCAGTTTTGTGACCAGAGAGGGACTCTTTGAGTTCACGGTCCTAGCATTTGAACTTAGGAATGCCCAAGCTGAATTCCAGAGACTGATTGATAAGATGCTAACAGGGCTAAAGGACTTTGCTGTAGCATATTGTGATGATATCACCATCTTTAGCGAAACCTTGAACAAGCATCTCCAGCATCTGGCCATTGTCTTTTAGAGGATCAAGGAGGCCGGTTTGACAGTAAAAGCCTCAAAGTATCAGATAGCCATGAGCCAAGTGAAATATTTAGGGCATGTGCTTGGAGCTGGAACCATAAAACCAGAGTGGAGAAAGATACAAGAGATACAGGAGTGGCCAAGACCCACTACCAAAAAGCAGATCAGAGCTTTCATAGGGGCTGTGGGATATTACAGAAGATTCATTCCTGAATTCAGTTCCATTGCAGCTCCTTTGTGTGAACGCACAAGAAATCCTATCCAGATAAGGTGACCTGGACACAAGAATACCCAACTGCATTTGACCACTTGAAGAAGGAACTGACTACAGACCCAGTGTTGAGGGCACCTAACTTCATGAAGCCCTTTACCCTATTTACTGATGCTTCAAATATTGGTAAAGGAACCATATTAAGTTAGTGTGGGGAGGATGGACAACAACATCCCATCCTTTACCTTAGCAGGAAATTAGTGGAGAGAGAACAACACATAAGAACATAAGAACATAAGAGATGTCAATGTTGGATCAGGCCAAAGGCCCATCCAGTCCCACACTCTGTATCACACAGTGGCCAGAAATACCAGTGCCATCAGGAGGTCCAGCAGTGGGGCCAGGACATTAGAAGCCTTCCCTCTCAGTTATCACCTCTCAGTTATCAAGAGCTTGGCAATAGTGTGGAACGTAGGTAAGCTAAAACCCTACCTATGAGGGAGAAAGTTTACACTATGTACATATCACTCACCATCATGTTGGATACATCAATTAAAAAGCACTAACAGCAAACTGATTTGATGGAGTCTACAACTCCATCAAATTTGTAATTTTGTTGTTGTAATTTTGATGTTGTACACATTAGGTTCTGTAA